>NC_044979.1:140460885-140559731 GCF_008728515.1 Papio anubis
GCAGTGAGCTGTTATTTTGCCACTGTATTCCAGCCTGGGAGACAAGAGGAGACCCTGTCTCAAAAATAGTAATAATAATATTTAAAATCTGCCATATTATATGGTTTGCTGCTTTTACTACAGCTATGCTTTTAGCCATCTGAAAGTTTCACGCTTTTCTTCCTGGTCCTTAATACACAAATAATATCTCTCCATAGCAATATCATTCTTTTGTAGATACCTGCTGGACTGGAATGTGTCCCTAGAGAGTTTTACTTTTTGAGTGCATGTCCTTCTGGTCCCAAACTATAAACTGGCCTGTCTGTCCAATTTGTCATGGCATTTTGAATTTTTCTTGTCATCAGAGTACACACAACTCACCAAAAATATTAAAAACTTCACGTGTAGTTGAACTTATTGTCCTAAAGGCACAAAGTAGTGAAAAAGTGCAGGGGCTTCAGAGGCAGATCTGGTCCCAATCCTCTCACTGATCCTGCAAAGATCACTTAACTTCTCTGAGCCTCAGTTTCCTCAGATATAAAATGAGCAGTATCATCTGCTCACAGGGTTATGGTAAGGATTAAATGAGATATATATATCTCATTTATATATATATATATACCCCATTTATATATATATATGCACACACACATATAAATGTCCTATGTCTGTATGTGTGTGTGTGTGTATACACACACACATATCTATAGCACCCAATAACATACTGGCTGTTCAATAAATATTAAATAGCTGTGACAATGGAAAACATTCTGTGCAAAATCACTGTAATCCTTCATGACATCAAGTTAAAAAAGCAGAGAGTATGTGCCAAACATTCCCAATCTATTGACCCAGTTAGTATCAACTAGAATTTTAACAAGCATGTTTCTGAGGCCAGCATCTAATAGGGCACCTGCCACACTGACCATGTGAAAAGCAATCCGGTCCCCTTTCCCAGTCTTAATCTCCCACACTAAGTAACAGGTAACTTCCCTATGGATAGTGACCCATAAGCAAATTGTTCATTCATCATCAATGGAGTATGTTCCTTTTTAAATTATGTGGTAATGAAAACTACTTATTACCGACTTCTTTACTCAGCTATTTGTACTCTGTATATTTACTGCTACATAGTGGAAGCACTTAAGCAAAGGACCAACATCCTGATGTCTGTGACAAATACAATCTGGAGGCCGGGCGCAGTGCCTAACACCTGTAATTCCAGCACTTTGGGAGGCCGAGGCAGGCAGATCACCAGGTCAGGAGATCGAGACCATCCTGGCTAAGATGATGAACTCCGTCTTTACTAAAAATACAACAAAAAATTAGCTGGGCATGGTGGTGGGCGCCTGTAGTCCCAGCCACTCGGGAGGCTGAGGCAGGAGAATGGTGTGAACCCGGGAGGCGGAGCTTGCAGTGAGCCGAGATCACACCACTGCATTCCAGCCTGGGCGACACAGTGAGACTCCATCTCAAAAACAAAACAAAACAAAATACAATCTGGAGCTCCTGCCATGAGAAAACAATGTAAACTGGAAAGCAGGACTGAATCATAAAGTCTTTGCTGGGTACGGTGGCTCACGACTGTAATCCCAGCACTGTGGGAGGCTGACACAGGCAGATCATGAGGTCAGGAGATTGAGACCATCCTGGCTAACATGGTGAAACCCCGTCTCTATTAAAAGTACAAAAAAATTAGTCGGGCGTGGTGGCGAGTGCCTGTAGTCCCAGCTACTTGGGAGGCTGAGGCAGGAGAATGGCATGAACCCAGGAGGCGGAGCTTGCAGTGAGCCGAGATGGTGCCACTGCACTCCAGCATGGGCGACAGAGCGAGACTCCGTCTCAAAAAAAAAAAAAAAAAAAAAGTCTTACAACCCCAAAAAGTTAAATTAATAAATGTATAAACTTAACCCAGTTGTGCCAGAGGTTGCACATTTTTTTTGTTAAACATCAGACCTTGGCGATGACCTTGAGCAGCAAGATATAAATCATTCCCGCAAGCTTAGTGTTCCAATAATGGAACTCTAGGCATAAATGAGTTAAATTTCAGATGAAGTTTGCTGAATCCACAAATATGAAAATGACTTCCCAATGATTGTAAAAATAACTGCTAAGGAGATGCTGCTAACTTGATCACAAAAGCAAGATGAGTAGAAGGGTCTCTTACATCATGTGTATATCTCTTGTACGTGTAAGTGTGCATGCATGTGGAGTGTGCGTGCAGAGATAAGAGAGGAAATGGGATAAAGTTCAATCTATAGCATACTATGCTACTAGACTGCATTAAACTGCTACAAAGTTTCTTTACTTCAAAAAGTAGACAGGTTAACTGTTGGAAACTCTGTAATTATTAGACAAAATTAACAGTACTTTACAATTATATGTATGTCACTTTACAGTTTACAAAGTTATTAAGTAGATATTCATTTTGATGTGCTGAAATAAATTTAACTTCTTTGCCCTCCCTTCTCCCCTCCATCAAGGACAGAGTAAGGAACACTTAATCAGGAAAGGCAATATAAACACATCAATCTGTACAAAATCACAAAGAATAAAGGGGAAGAAGGTAGGACCTTGAAGAGGGCCACAGGGACTTCAAGGAAGGAGGAAACCAGAATGTTAAACATGAGGAAGGCCCAGGGTTCACAGGAGAGTTAGGCACCATATGGGGCAGGTTGTGTTTGCCACATAAAAGGAGGGGCACACAGCGTAAGTTTCACATTCTAAAATAATACGAAAAGACCATAACTGAAGAGCTGAAGTTGGAATTTCTGGTTTCTCACAACACAAGTAGATGATGACCACAAACCATGGTTTCTGAATGAACTGAGTTCAAAATGCATCTGGTTGCAACAGAGGGCTTCCTTGGACCCTAACATTAGAAATTAAACAGAGGTAATTTGAGGAGCTGCGATTTTACACAGTGGTGGCATCCTGGGGAGCTTCTATTCCATCAGTCAAGTTTAATATCTCACAATCGTGGAAAAGGAGTTTCCGAGCAGGGACGAGCAATATCGATGGGAAGCCGATACTTGGGCCATCTCTTGGAGATTCCTGCTGTAAGGATGGCAAGTGTTTCTCCAGAGAAAGCACTTGCCTGGGTATGACTCAGGGCCGGGCAGGAATTCACACTATGAATCCGGGTGGTGGGAAGGCGGAGAAGTATGCCTACAAAGATTAAAGAGCCGGGAATGGAAAACACACTAAAAACCGTCCCAGTGGGCAGGCTGCCTCCCCACAGATAAGAAGACCTTGAATTCTGAGCATAATCAGCGGGAGACAAAGCAATGCCCTGGATACCACCAGCATAGACAAAGCCAACGGGAAAAAAAATAAAATAAAACGCGTGATTCAGTATTTACACACACAAAAAGAAGAGTGCAGAAGCAAGCAAGAAACTAAAGAAAAAGGAGGCCGGCTGCAGTGGCTCATGCCTGTAATTCCAGTACTTTGGGAGGCCGAGGAGGGTGGATCACTTGAGGTCAAGAGTTCGAGATCAGCATGACCAGCACGGTGAAACTCCGTATCCTCTAAAAATACAAAATTAGCCGGATGTGGTGGCCCACGCCTGTAATCCCAGCTACTTGGGAGGCTGAGGCAGGAGAATTGCTTGAACCCGGGAGGCAGAGGTTGCAGTGAGCTGAGATTGCACCATTGCACTCCAGCCTGGGCAACAAGAGTGAAACTCTGTCTAAAAACAAAATTAAATTAAAAATATAATATAAAAAATAAACTAAAGAGAAAGGAACAATGCTCACACCAAGGGAGCTGCCGACAAACCCTACTGATGCTTCCCGGCAGCACTACAGCTTGCCTAATCCCAGCTTCCTACTATACCTTTCAAAATGACAATGGAGAGACATGAGTTAAGCATTGACCCCACCTCAGCGTGGGGTAAACGTCTGAGATTTCTGCTGCCCTGGGTGCGGTTACGTTGGATTACCATTCTGGGTGACTCACTGAAATGTACTCACAGTGAGTCATGCCTTCAAATGACATCTCAAGTTCTGCCTGCTTGGAGATACATCTGGGGATCTTAAGGGGTGAGGGACTACTCAGCAAGAAGGAATTTAGCCTGTCTTTTTAAACGGCATTTCTTTTTCCTGGAAAAATGGGAAATTCTCCAATTCTCCAATACAGGGACACTGAGATACCAAAGAGGAAAGTGTCCGGTTGGAGGTTGGGAGGCCACCCTGGGGTCTCTCCTACAAAAATGGAAGAGAGAAGAGTGAGAAATCAAGCAAAGCACAAGAAAGTTTCCCTTTGCTAAAAGGGAACAGATGCCCCACAATGGCCAAAAATATGAACTGGGGATGAGGAGAATATCTCCTCTTGGCACCCCCAAACAAACCTTAGTTATCCCTCCCAGAGAAGATGACATGAAAGATAAGGATTCAGAGGTTCTAAGACCTGGAATCTAAGCCACACTCTACAGACCTTCTCAGAGACCTTATACTTATGAAGAAACAAGAAGGTAAAGAAATTCAAATAGATAAACCAAATAATAAGGAAGTCCTTACCCAGTGAGACCACGTTCCCATAATTCTCTAACATCACTTCTCTGTAGAGGTCCCTCTGAACAGGGTCCAGGTATCCCCATTCCTCTCGAGTAAGGTGCACAGCCACATCCTCGAATGTCACAAACTCCTGAAATAACACATCCTGGCTGCTCTGAGGAATGAGAACACTGTAGTACCATGGCCAGAGAATGAAGATCATAGTGAGGGAATGAGAACACTGTAGCATCATGGCCAGAGAATGAAGATCACAGAGAGGGTATCCGGTATGTACTTACGTTGAGGAGGAGGGAGAACAGATTAGAACCTATGGAATAAAGCCCATAACCCTTAAACATCTAATAAGCACCCATCACACAACCATGAACAAAGAAAAAACAGAGTTTGCTCATGGTACTGGGGAGATGGGAAGTTGGTTTATGTGAAGTCCAGGTCTCTGAAGAGGATCAATTCCCAAACTGGATTCTGCTATTGAAAAAAATTCCAGGCAAGGTCTACAGATGGGATGAGTGAGAGGCCACACTCCATCAGTAGCAATAGTCCCTGAGGAAATGCAGAGGGTTCCTCAGCTCACCTGGTACCTGGCTGTCAAGAGCGCAGCTGCCTGGTCTCCTGGGCTTCCCTCACAGGGAAGAGCAGGCACCTGGGGAACAGGTGGAGCTGAGGGAGGAGAAAGGAGTGAAGGGTGAGAGCAGCCCTAACCCAGGACTCCCTTTCAGAGGAGGCCTCTCCAGCCCAAGGGGTGTCAGCAGGACCCTCCTCAATACTCTAGTAAAACCAATGAACATTTTTTAGGTATTGGGTTGTGTCTACTCTGCTTTGTCTCAGTACTTGCATGCCTTATGCAAGTTTAGACCTGTGATACAGGATTTTCTTAGGAAAGCTTGTATTTCACTTTATTTTCATCACATGACAGTCCTCTTACAGAGGAGTAAGACTATACCTGTTTTGCAGATGGGCAAAGCAAAGCATAAAGACTTGTGGGGACTTGTCCTGGGCTAGGGTTATTTAGCAGACTTCTGACCCTTTCCAGGCACTGTTCTAGACACTTGATAAGCCTTTCTCTTGTGAATGGGCACTGTCTCAACCAGTGTGTAAGGCCCCCAAGAACAAGAAAGGGTCATCTGTTTCCTCGAAATCTTTTCTACAGTCCCACAATCCCCCACAGCACTCTACACATTGTGCCACTTGATCTGTGTGGGTGACACACAAGTTATTTCAGGCACTAGGGTTAACCACAGGCAATCTAAGACACAGCTCTTACAAAACAAAGGAAGAAAAAGACCAACCTACCTATACGATACAGAAAAGTGTGACTGCATAGTCAAAATACAGTATATATACATTCATACAGGCATTGTGTCCAACCAAGGAATTAAATGGTTGCTTCCTTGACCAAATTTAGTCTAGTCACAAAAAACTGCAGTTACAACAGAATGGATGGCAGGTGACAAAGCAAAGCAAAACTAAGTGAAGGGAACCAGGGAAGGAAAGGTCCTGAATCTAAGAGGAAGTGAGAGCCAGGAAAGGACTGTGAGATGTGGCAAAAGCAGCATATTTTAGAAATTATTCCGGATGTGAGAACTGGGATGAAGTGAAGGTTGCCTGAAGGAAAAACAACCACAGCGAGTAAGTAGCCATCACTCTGCTTATTTAAGAAAGATGAGCTGTCCTTAATAAAAGGGCTCAGACTAGGACTGAACTGAGTCACACCTGCCCCTGCTTTCATTCCTCCCTCTAGGGACCACGTTCTTATTCCAGTTCTTGACCTCTCTCACACCAGTCCCAGGAGCCCCCTCGGGAGCCCCTCCACACTTCCACTCTCCCGGATAGAAGTGCTGTCTCTGCCTTACCCCCAGCGAGTCCCTGTTCCATGTCGGTGTCCTGCACAAACTGAGGCTCTGGGGACAGACACTCAGACTGGGTCTCCAAAGACTGAAACTGGACCCTTGGTGACCCTGCTGCTTCCTGGGCTGGTATTTCCTCCATCACTGCTCTGGAGGACAATGACCATCACTGCAAGGTGAGATTAAGAGAAATTACTGTAATAAGTTAAAACATTTCATCATTTTATATCATCAGGACTTTACAAAATATCTTACACACTGCGGATATTCAATAAAAATTAGTTGATAATGATTAACCACCCTAAATAAGTTACAGAGGCCTGGCGCGGTGGCTCACGCCTGTAATCCCAGCACTTTGGGAGGCCGAGACGGGCGGATCACGAGGTCAGGAGATCGAGACCATCCTGGCTAACACAGTGAAACCCCATCTCTACTAAAAAATACAAAAAACTAGCCGGGCGTGGTGGCGGGCACCTGTAGTCCCAGTACTCAGAAGGCTGAGGCAGGAGAATGGCGTAAACCCGGGAGGCGGAGCTTGCAGTGAGCTGAGATCCGGCCACTGCACTCCAGCCTGGGTGACAGAGCGAGACTCCATCTCAAAAAAAAAAAAAAAAAAAAAAAAAAAAAGTTACAGAAAAATGGGGCCAGGTGCAGTGGCCTGTAATCCCAGCACTTTGGGAGGCTGAGGCGGGACAATCACTTGAGGTCAAGAGTTTGAGACCAGCCTGATCAACATGGTGCAACTTCATCTCTACTAAAAACACAAAAATGAGCCAGCATGCTGGTACTGGTCTGTAATCCCAGCTATTTGGGAGGCTGAGGCAGGAGAATTGCTTGAATCCAGAAGGCATACGTTGCAGTGAGCCAAGATCTCGCCACTGCACTCCAACCTGGGTAACAGAGTGAGACTCCGTCTCAAAGAAAAAAAAGAGAAAGAAAGAAAAAGAAATATGGATATGCTTCAGCTTTAAATACTTAAGAACCAAATCATATGATCCAAGTATGGAGGAGTCTCTAATTTGGAATTCGTAGCATTAAAAAAAATCAACACAGTACAATTCAATAGTGTAAAACTTACTGTAGAAAGTTTAAAATATTTAAAATTGGCCACGTGGGGTGGCTCGAGCCTGTAATCCCAACACTTTGGGAGGCCCAGACGGGTGGATCCCTTAAGCTCAGGAGTTCCAGACCGTCCTGGACAACACGGTGAAACCCCATCTCTACAAAAAATAAAAATAAATAGCCAAGCGTGGTGGCCCAGGCCTGTAGTTCCAGCTACTGCAAAGGCCAAGGAAGGAGAATCGTTTGAGCTTGGGAGGTAGAGGCTGCAGTGAGCTATGACTGCGCCACTACACTCCAGCCTGTATGACAGCCCGTCTCAAATAAAATATTTAAAATTTACAATTTTCTTTGGAGGCTCAAGTTGGTGCCCAGAGAAAAACGCTGGTTATGATTACTCATTTTAATTTTGTTTTAGTAGAGATGGGAGTTTCCCTATGTTGCCCAGGTTGGACTTGAACTCCTGGCCTCAAGCAATCCTCCCACCTCGGCCTCCCAAACTGCGGGGATTACAGGCGTGAACCACCGTGACAGGCCCGCGTTTACGTAAATAAACTCATTTAAATAAACAAATAAACAGCAGCCCCCTTAGGAATGTCTTGGTAACACCGTCAGCCCACTGATTTACTAAACGGGCTTGGCAAATAAAACTCCACTTCTGGGGCAGGCCCTTCGCTAACCCAGACCAGCTAGGCCGGCCTTTTCCCGCAATCCTGAGAGCAACGCAGGGAAAAGCCGCGGTTCGAACAGGTTTGAGCGGCGTCCTTCAGGCCCAAGGACGCATGAGGGTGCCGTCCCCCTCCCACCACCCTCGCCCTGGGCCCTCGCCGGGCTCCCAGCTCGGTCCTCAGAAGGCCTTGCCCGGCGCTGCCCTCCTCCCACTTCCCTTTTAGGCCAAGGCAAAGTCCCAAAAGAACCAGGGGGGCCATACCGACCAGCTCGCACCAGGGCACGGTCGCCGGCTCCTGACGGCGGGGCCCTAGGTCCGCGAGGTGAATGAACCAGGGCTGAAGAAAAACAAGCCCTCCTCGCACCCGGGCCTCCGCGCACTCTCGGGGAAGCAAACCACCGTCGGCCGCGGACGGACGCCGCCTCCTTCTACTCCCGTGAAGGCGAAACAAGCGGCTACCCCACTGCGACCCCAGAACGGCTTCCGGGTACTCACCGAGGGGAGGGGCGGGCCTGGCAGCTGTCCTGTCACCTACACACCCGCGCTCCGGGCCACCACAGCTTCTCCTGGGCCGCTCTAGACACCCCGGAGGCCGGCGCTTCTCGGTAGCACTTCCGGCGACGGAGTGCAGGGCCCAGAATGAGGGCCCCTTCACCCCGCCGCGGCATGAGGGTCCCGGATGTGGGTAAAAGCCCAGGATGAGGGTCCCGGATGTGAGTGAGGGCCCCGGATGAGGAACTCGGATGAGGAGCTGGGCCCGCGCGTGCAGGCTTCAAAGGCTCGTTTTCGCAGCTTTTCCACGTCTTTTTCCGGTCCTACCGCCCTCCATCCTAACTCACTGGGCTTCTCTAGCCGTTATACCAGCAATGACTGCGACCAATGTTGGGAAAGCGCTCCCGGGGCCTCTCCCTGACGCTAGCCCACCCTTGAGACTCGGAGGCGGCCCGACCCTGTGGGTGCGTGTCGTGGGGTGAGGAGGAATGGCCGACCTAATGGTCCCGCTTCCGTGAGTAGCACAGGGGTGCCTGCTCAGAGTGTGGTACTACGCTGACTCGTAGAAGGCGAGGATTGCGGGGCCTGGGTGAGATGGGACCCACTAAGTCGTGGGATCGAAATCTCAGTAGGTCCTTGGGGAAAGCGGGGACGGGAAGGGAGATGAGCAGATTGGAATGGAACCGAGAGAGACTGAGGAGACTGATAGTTGCGCCCCTGGTGGGAAGACTAAAATCTGTGCAGAAACAGGGATAGGCAAAAGCATGGTGCACGGGCTGGACAGGTAGAGCGCCGGGACAGAAACTCTTAGGACATTGTGACCCCTTGCTGATCCTGGATCCTTAAAGAATATGTTTTGTGGATGGAGCTAATCTGCGAGGCATAGGCATGCGTCTTAGAGAATCCAAAAAGTGATTTGGAAGGAACTTCAGCTATTACTACTTTGTTTAAGCAAATCAAATGCTATTCTTTAATGTTACTTGACATTTCAAATTAAATACAAGAAAACCTGAAGTGTGGCATTTTATATATTTTTTCAAATTGTATCAGCTTCTTGGAGATTCTGATATTCCTTTGCCCTCTTTCCCCCTAAGTATCGACCTAACCTAAATTCATACTATGACACAGTCTCTCTAATCTGCAGTACCCGTCACAGTGGAGTCAGGATCAGAGAAGGAAAATACACGGCTTAGTCCATTTCATGCTGGAGGGCTCCAATTAGAAACTTTTCCTTGTGTTGAATAGAAATACACCCCCGGTGATGTCTAGCTATTGTTCCTATTGACAGGTCCCGAGGACAATAGATGACACAGTACTTCCTCCTCTTCATAACGGCTATTTTAATGTGCTAGGAGAGCTAAAGGTTTGGAGTTATTTCCTGAGTTGCCATTTCCCCACCTCAGAACCCTTCACAGGTTGTACCTATTAGCAAAGTGATGGGAAACCATTTCAGCAGCAGAGGTGAGTGAGCTATGGCAGTGAGGCACACTGCGTCCAAGTTTTAGCTGACTGGGGCTGTTGGCTCCAGTGAGAGGACCACAAAAGGCACCCACTTAAAGAGGCCACTTCCCACCAATACTCATCGAAACATAACAAAGAGTCCTAAGAAACAGAAGCTACTATTTTGCTTTTGAGCAAAATTTTCTTTTAACAGTTTGCCAGATGACACCGGTGGCAACAACTCAGAAAGTTGTTATCTTTTTTCTTTTTTGTTTTGTTGTTGTTGAGACAGAGTCTTGCTTTGTCGCCCAGGCTGGAGTGCAGTGGCGTGATCTCAGCTCACTGCAACCTCTAGCTCCCGGGTTCAAGCGATTTCCCTGCCTCAGCCTCCAGAGTAGCTGGGATTACAGGCGGGTGCCACCACACCCGGCTAATTTTTGTATTTTTAGTACAGATGGGGTTTCACCAGGCTGGTCTCAAACTCCTGACCTCAGGTGATCCGACCACCTTGGCCTCCCAAAGTGCTGGGATTACAGGTGTGAGCCACCGCACCTAGCCTATTTTGTTTTTTTAGTGCAAATTAACAAACTGATTCTAAAGTTTATAGAGAAGTGCTAAGGATTTAGAATTGCCAAAACAATTTTGAAAAAGAATAAAATTGGAATGCTTGTATACTTTTAAGATTTTTTCCTAAAGCTACAATAATCAAGACGATATGGTATCAGCATAAAGATAGACAAATAGATCAATAGAGCAGAACAGAAAGTCCAAAAATATCAGGGTGAATTTCTTAAAGAAGAAAAAAGTCCAGAAATAGGCCTAGATACATACAATAGCTGTTTTATAAATTACTAAGGTAATTCTGCATCTAGCTAAGCTGAAAATTAGGCCGAGGATCTGTTTATAACAGTGACAGTGATGCAAAGGAGACCAATTGTGCATACTCGGCAGGTCCCCTGAGTCAAAGTCGTGGCTCATACAGGGAGAGGGTGGGATCCTGAGACCTGTTCTCTGTCACAGTGTAGTCTGCAGGAACTTTACTCAACCATCATGATGGTCCACATATTGATGACAAATGCTAATAGTACCCAGTGGGCAGCAAGTGACAAGGGTCATAGATATCCTAGTAAGACTTCTTACTAAGGCAGTACAGAAACCTGAAGATATGGGCACTTACCAAATGGATGAAGTTTTGGTGGGGTCCAGTGGTTTGGGGACATCACCCAAAGGTAAAATTTGTTCCACTTTGCACCCTCTAATCCCAAAGAAATTGGTACAGGTCCTGGTGGGACCCTTTGGATTTGGGAGGTAGCGTATTCTGCACCTGAGAAAACTGTTCCAACACATGTATTAGGCGACCTAAAAGGCTTCTACTTTTTATTTATTTATTTATTTATTTATTTATTTTTCTTGACACAGAGGCTTGCTCTGTAGCCCAGGCTGGAGTACAGTGCTGTGATCTCGGCTCACTGCAACCTCCACTTTCTGGAATCAAGCAATTCTCCTGCCTCAGCCTCCCTAGTAGCTGGGATTACAGGTGCCTGACATCACGCCCAGCATTTTTGTATTTTAGTAGAAGAGGAGTTTCACCATGTTGGCCAGGCTAATTTTGAACTCCTGACCTCAAGCAATCCACCCACCTCAGCCTCCCAAAGTGCTGGGATTACAGGCATGAGCCACTATGCCTGGCAGCTTCCACTTTTTATTGAGGCAAGAGAGAGCTCTATAGTAAATTCAAGCAACAGTGCAAGCTTACTTGCAAATTCATTGGTTCCAGAAATATCCTTGATGGATACAGGTGCTATATGCAGTCGCTGGCAAACCCCAATAGGAGAGTACATTTGTGTGCTAGGGCTCCCATAACAAAGTACCACAAACTGGGTGGCTTAAACAACAGAAATCTGTTGGTTCACAGTCTGGAGGCTAGAAGTCAGAAATTAAGGTGTGGTTCCTATTGAGGCTGTGAGAAGCAATCTGTCCATGCCTCTCTCCTAGTTTCTGGGGGTTTGCTGCATGTCTTTTGCATTCCTTGTCTTTACCCAGTCTTTACCCTCATCTTCATTTGGCATTCTCCTTGCTTGCTACGTCCAAACTTCCCTTTTTTATGAGGATACCAGTCATTAGATGAGGGACCCACCCTAATCCGCTATGACCTCATCTTAAGTAATTACGTCTGCAACGCTCCTATTGCCAAATAAGATCACATTCTGAGGTATCAGAGGCTAGAACTTCAACATATTAATTGGGGATGAGGTGGAGGTACAATTCAACCCATAATAGAGTCACAGCAGGCCGGGCGCAGTGGCTCACTCCTGTGATCCCAGCACTTCGGGAGGCCGAGGCGGGTGGATCACAAGGTCGGGAGATTGAGACCATCCTGGCTAACACGGTGAAACCCCATCTCCACTAAAAATACAAAAAAATCAGCCAGGCGTGGTGGTGGGCGCCTGTAGTCCCAGCTACTCAGGAGGCTGAGGCAGGAGAATGGCGTGAACCTGGGAGGCGGCGCTTGCAGTGAGCCGAGATCATGCCACTGCACTCCAGTCTGGGCAACAGAGCGAGAATCCGTCTCAAAAAAAAAAAAAAAAAATCACAGCACAAATTCTGGAGCAAGGTCATGCCTTCTAAGGCAAAAAAAACACGTTTCCAAGCTCCCATGTCACTTACCTCTGCTCTACTGCCACCTCTCCCATAAACTTAACACCTATGGCCTTATAGAAGTTCCCCACAACTAACTGATGGAGACAGAAGAGCCTTGGCCTCTTCACAGATTGGAGATTGGGTCAGTTCCCCATGTTGGCATCTTCCAGAAACAGACTGTTCCTTCATTCCAGCCCCACTTGAGTTGCCCTGAAGCATACTGGTGAAGAGAAATTACCTCAGTGAGCAATGGTACATTTAGTCACCCATGCCATATTTTGGAGAAGGTAGCCTAAGGTACGGATATGCATTGACTCCTGGGCAGTGATGAATGACTTGGCTTGTTGGTTAGGGGCCATCTTATTGTTTATGCAATAGGCTTATGAACAGAGACCATGGTAGCAGGGATAGAGGCTTTGTGTGGTCCCAACAATATGGGCTACCTCTTATTTTTTCATTTTTCTTTTTTTTTTGAGATGGAGTCTCGCCCTGTTGCCCAGGCTGGAGTGCAGTGGTGTGATCTCGGCTCACTGCAGCCTGCTGGGTTCAAGCAGTTCTCCTGCCTCAGCCTCCCGAGTAGCTGGGACTACAGGCGCATGCCACCATGCCCAGCTAATTTTTGTATTTTTAGTTGAGACGGGGTTTCACCATGTTGCTCAGGCTGGTCTTGAACTCCTGACCTTGTGATCTACCCACCTTGGGCTCCCAAAGTGCTGGGATTACAGGCATGGGCCACCGTGCCCGGCCAATATGGGCTACCTCTTACCAAGGCTGATGTAACTCCTACCATGGTGGAGCGTCCAGCCTGCCAGCACTGGAGACCAACACTCAGTCTTGGGGATACCAGCTACCACCAGGTTGAGTGCATCAGATCCCCTTTACCTTGGAATGGGCATCAATTTGTTCTTACCAGAAATGATATATACTCTAAATGAGCTTGTCTTCCCCAACTACTTTGCCTCCAGCAGTACCACCATCTGAGAGCTTACAGGGTGCTTTTTCCATTGACATACCTGAAACTAAGGAACCCATTGATAACCAAGGAGGTGTGACAGTGAACTCGAAGCTACAAAATTAATGGTGCATACTCATCATCCAGAAGCAGCTAGCCAGATAGGACTTTGGAATGGCCTGTTGAAGACTGGGCTAAATTGCCGACTAACATGTAATGCCTTGCAAAGTTGGGAGCAGTTCTTCAGGATATGGTATATGCACTGATACGCATTGGGCCAAAATGGATATATAGTATTGTGTCTCCAGTAGAACTACGTGCATACAGGAGTAGCCTCTATTACTATCACACCCAGCCACTCACTTGTAGAATTTGTGCCTCCTAGCTCTGAAATCTGGAGCCAGCTGGGTTATGATTCTCATTTCCAGGAAGAACATTTCCTTTAGGAGACATTAAATTGTTCCACTGAACTGAAAACAGAACACCACCAGGCCACTTTGAGTTTCTTGTGCCAGCAGGTCCGTAGGCAAAGAAAGGAGTCGTTATAGAGATGCCCACAATTCCTGCCACACACACAACATAAATACAAAATCATATACCCAGTCAGCTGCATTCAGTAATCTGCCTTCCTGGATCCTTTAGGCACTTCAGTGTAGGAATGGGGACAGGGGTGGGGAGGAGAGACTGTTTTAGACAAGAAAAATACAGTGCGTAGCAATGTAATGGCCCTTAGAGATGACTTGGAACACTGGAAGGAAATATGAGGATGTATCTGGAGGAGTAAGTTCTGAGACTATGATGTCATCAAGGAGGACTATAGGTTAGAGGGCCAGCCAGTGATAAAGGAGCAAAGATTGGACTTGACGGTGCCGTAGGAGGAAAAAAAATATATATATATGGAGCAAAGACACAGTCAAGTGGATTACTGAGAAGACTCATGGGGAAGTAGAAAATGGCAACCACAGCAAGATCAAACCCCAAAAGGAATGGAGCATTAGTCAGGGCCTAGAAGGTAATTCGGGATACCACGTAATCAGAGGCTCTGTAGCAGGTAGCAGTTCCTTTTGTGGGCTTTTCTCTTGTTGGGCTGTACCACAGACTTGCCCAAAACTTTTAGAGTCATGTCACAGCATTCAAGGTTTCAGTTAGGTGAAGTTATGCTTGATCCAATCATTGAAGCCTTAATTATTACAATAACACTTTGACAGCAAAAACGCCTCAAATTTCTTCACCGTCGCTAATCTGAAAACTCCCTGGAAACATAAGGCAAACTCAGAATTTTATAACTATTTAGTGTTGGAAAGAACGTCTGTTGCCTGTAGATCAAATATTTGAAAATACTACCTATTCAACTGGCAATACATACATAATCAGCATCTCAAGAGACAACCTCTTGGTTTTGTGAAGCCATTTATTCTTGATCCTGTCTCCACCCTCGTTTCATTCAGCTCCTCTGCCACAGACAATCACTATTTTTATTGTAACTATTAAAATTATTGTCATTAAGAAAAATAGAAGGAATATATAAGTATCTGAGCAGGGCGGTATAAAAGGAAATTCGTCCCTTTTTCCCCACCCCGCGCACCTCCTCAGAGCGGACAAGCCGAGGACCACGACCCCCAAACCCGGGATTAGAGCCCTACACAGGAATGCTAAGTCCTCCCGCGATCCTAGAGAGGACCGCGAAGGGGAGCGCAGCTCCGGAAGGCGGGTGTGACGCACTTCCGGCTTTTGTGACGCTTTCCCTGGGTTCTGACGTCCAGGGGGCCTAGATCTGAGTCCAGCGCTCCTGGTACCCAAAGTCCCAACCGGTTCTATCCCAGCACCCCAGACGTCTCCGGGCGGGGACAGAGTTGGGCGTGCACGGCTGTGTCCTGCAATCCGCTCGCCACGACCGCCCCGGACGGAGTGGAAGCGGGTCCGTGCCCCTGTCCCTCGCGTCAGCCTCGGCGGTGGCAAGCGCTGTCCCTCAGCAGAGGAGTCCCTGGATACAGGTGGGAAGGGAACGAAGTTTTGGTTTCCGGATTGGAATGAGACATTCCTGGGACTGGGGAGAGGCGGTCTGCGTGTCCCTTCTGGACCCCTAGTCCTGGTTTTTTACCCCAAAGACGCGCCGACAAAATGACCCCAGTCAGATATCTCTGCTCCCCAGTTGTCCCCACTGGTTTTTCTTGTGGTGGGGAGGTTTTGGTTTCCTATGTACCCCAAGTTGTAAAATTCGGGCGATCTTACATGATACCGAGTGCCATTGGCGTTATAATTTTTTTTATTCAGATGGGCTTGTTAAGCCAGTGTCCGCGGATGATATGTTCACCCTCAAACCCACCACCATTATGGTGGTGATTAGAGTGAAGGTCGGGCGCAGTGGCTCACGCCTGTAATCCCAGCACTTTGGGAAGCCTAGGCGGGCGAATCACTTGAGGCCAGGAGTTCCAAAATCAGTCTTGCCTCCTTAGTGAAACCCTGTCTCTACTGAAAATACAGAAAATTAGGCGTGGCAACACACGCCTGTAATCCCAGCTACTTGGGAGGCTGAGGCAGGAGAATCGCTTGAACCCAGGAGGTGGAGGTTGCAGTGAGCCGAGATCGTGTCACTGCACTCCAGCCTGGTGACAGAGTGAGACTCTGTCTCAAAAACAAACAAACAAAAAGAACGTTTGAAGCCTACAAAGAAATAAAGAAGTGATTTGGATGTAATAGGGAAAGATTATTTACACTTCACCCTTTCAGTTTCAAGACTACAGGAAGGGTTTTTTTGTTTGTTTATTTTGTGTTTGTTTTGTGTGTGTGTGGTCTTGTTGTTTTGTTTTGTTTTGTTTTGTTTGTTTTTTGTTTTTTGTTTTTTGAGACGGAGTCTTGCTCTGTCGCCCAGGCTGGAGTTCAGTGGCGCAATCTCGGCTGACTGCAGCCTCCAGCGCCAGGGTTCAAGCTTTTCCTGCCTCAGCTTCCTGAGTAGCTGAGATTATAGGCGCTCGCCACCATGCCCGGCTGATTTTTGTACTTTTAGTAGAGACGGAGTTTCACCATGTTGGCCAGGCTGGTCTCAAACTCCGGACCACAGGTGATCCGCCCGCCTTGGCCTCCCAAAGTGCTGGGATTACAGGCGTGAGCCACCGCACCCTGCCAGGAAGGGTTTTAAATGAGCAGTTTCGGGCATGGGAGGTTTTCAGTTGTGGGAAGTATCAGTGCTTTATTTTACACTGAGAGGTAAAGGAGAGAAGGGAATTTGTGGAGGATGCAGCAGACCATTGGCGAATGGTACCAGTTCTGCCATTGATGTTCTTGGGTGGAACACATAGACCCACCAAGTCTCAAACGTGTCCTAAGTAAAATAGATTATCTTAAGGTCTCTTCCAATTTTGGAATTCACTGGTAGACTGAATTTAACATTCAGCTAGGCAAAACCTACTGCCCCATGTTCATTTCCAGTTGTGCCACCAACATACAGAAAGTTACTTGCATTTTTGAGAGGCTGAGTGGTACCAAAGAAAAGATGGGGTTCGTTGTCCAGGTGCGGTGGCTCTCGCTTGTAATCCCAGCACTTTGGGAGGCCAAGGCGGATGGATCACGAGGTCAGGAGTTCGAGACCAGCCTGGCCAACATGGTGAAATCCTGTCTCTACTAAAAAAAAAAAAAAAAAAAATTAGCTGGGCGTGGTGGCGGGCGCCTGTAATCCCAGCTATTCAGGAGGCCAAGGCAGGAGAATCACTTGCACCCAGAAGGCAGAGGTTGCAGTGAGCCAAGATTGTGCCACTGCGCTCGAGCCTGGGCGACAGACCAAGACTCCGTCTCAAAAAGGAGAAGAAAAAATGGGGCTCGTTTAGTAAAGTCAGGCAGTATCTTTAAATCCACTAAGCTCACATGAATGGTGAAATATTGCAGTATACTAAAAGCAAACAAACAAATGAGGGTGTTTTCTCAATCCCGTGTGTTGTAGAAATCTCATTCTCTCTCCAGAATAATTCATGGATCTATGTAACATGAACATGTTTCAGTATTCATAATACTAATTATACAGCTTAATTTCTTATTTTTAAGAAATAAATACAAGTTCTAATTTTTTTCCCTATGCCCCAGTGGATCATATTGTATACCCTACTTTGATGATCATTTTTTTTTTTTTTTTTTTTGAGACGGAGTCTCGCTCTGTCACCCAGGCTGGAGTGCAGTGGCCGGATCTCAGCTCACTGCAAGCTCCACCTCCCGGGTTCACGCCATTCTCCTGCCTCAGCCTCCCGAGTAGCTGGGACTACAGGCGCCTGCCACCTCGCCCGGCTAAGTTTTTGTATTTTTAGTAGAGACGGGGTTTCACTGTGTTAGCCAGGATGGTCTCGATCTCCTGACCTCGTGATCCGCCCGTCTCGGCCTCCCAAAGTGCTGGGATTACAGGCTTGAGCCACCGCGCCCGGCCTTGATGATCATTTTTAAGAGTGACCAGATCAGCCAGGCACAGTGACTCATGCCCCTGTAATCCCAGCACTTTGGGAGGCTGAGGCAGGTGGATCATCTGAGGTCAGGAGTTCAAGACCAGTCCTGACCAACATGGAGAAACCCCATCTCTACTAAAAGTACAAAATTAGACAGGTGTGGTGGCACATGGCCTGTAATTCCAGCTATTTGGGAGGCAGAGGCAGGAGAATCACTTGAACCTGGGAGGCAGAGGTTGCCGTGAGCAGAGATCACGTCATTGCACTCCAGCCTGGGCAACAAGAGCGACACTCCGTCTCAAAAAAAAAAAAAAAAAAAAAAAGAATGACCAGATCACTTTTTAGAGTTGGCAGTGTAGCAGCACATTTAGGACACTGGCTTCAGAGTTGGATTTGAGTGCTAGTTCTGTACTTACTGTGGGTTGTTAGACACATTTAATCTTTCTGAAGTTTTATTTTTCATCTATAATATAAGAATAGTAATTATGTGAACTTCATTAGGTTTCCCTGAGTATTAAATGAGTGGTGTATATAGTATGCCAAATCTCCCTGACACACACAGACAACATGAATGACAGTTACTCATCATTTACCATGTCACACCACTACATTTAGTGAATTGTTTTGTATGAGTTGTTAGCAGCCCAGCCATACCATGTTGCTTTTTAATACTGCTGTTACGTTTTTCTACCTTGCAGGATAGCAAAACCTGATCTCATAAAACCTAGGTCACAAAGGACAGCCCTGCAAAACAGACGCTATTTGGATCAAGTGAGCCAGTTCCTGGAACCTGAATAATGACTCCTGAATCAAGGGATACTACAGATTTGTCTCCACGGGGTACCCAGGAGATGGAAGGCATCGTGGTAGTGAAGGTGGAGGAGGAAGATGAAGAAGACCATTTTCAAAAGCAAAGAAACAAAGTAGAGTCATTGCCACAAGTTCTCAGTCGCTCTACAACCATGAATGAGAGAGCCTTATTATCATCATATTTAGTTGCATATAGAGTGGCAAAGGAGAAAATGGCTCACACGGCGGCTGAAAAAATTATCCTTCCAGCATGTATGGACATGGTACGGACAATTTTTGATGACAAATCAGCTGATAAACTAAGAACTATACCTCTTAGTGATAATACAATATCTCGTCGAATCTGTACGATTGCAAAACATTTGGAAGCAATGCTTATTACACGGCTGCAGTCTGGTATAGACTTTGCAATCCAACTTGATGAGAGCACTGATATTGCAAGTTGTCCCACACTCTTGGTCTATGTCAGATATGTGTGGCAAGATGATTTCGTAGAGGATCTCTTATGTTGTTTAAATTTAAATTCACATATAACTGGATTAGATTTATTTACTGAATTAGAAAACTGCATTGTTGGTCAGTATAAATTAAACTGGAAACATTGTAAAGGAATTTCAAGTGATGGAGCAGCCAATATGACCGGAAAACACAGCAGACTTACTGAAAAATTGTTAGAAGCAACCCACAACAGTGCTCTTTGGAATCACTGTTTTATTCATCGAGAAGCTTTGGTATCCAAAGAAATTTCACCAAGTCTAATGGATGTATTGAAAAAGGCAGTGAAAATTGTTAATTTTATTAAAGGAAGCTCACTGAATAGCCGACTTCTCGAAATACTTTGTTCAGAGATTGGAGTTAACCATACCCACTTATTGTTTCATACAGAAGTTCGTTGGCTTTCTCAAGGAAAGGTATTGAGCAGAGTGTATGAACTCAGGAATGAGATTTACATTTTTCTCATTGAAAAGCAATCTCATTTGGCAAATATTTTTGAAAACGACATTTGGGTAACCAAATTGGCATATTTAAGTGATATTTTTGGCATTCTTAATGAATTAAACCTGAAAATACAGGGGAAAAACAATGATATATTTCAGTATCTTGAACATATTCTAGGATTCCAAAAGACATTATTATTTTGGCAAGCAAGACTTAAAAGTAACCGCCCTAGCTACTATATGTTTCCAACATTATTGCAACACATCGAAGAGAACATTATTAACGAAGACTGCTTAAAAGAAATAAAATTAGAGATATTGTTGCATCTCACTTCTTTGTCTCAAACTTTTAATTATTACTTTCCAGAAGAGAAATTTGAATCATTAAAGGAAAATATTTGGATGAAAGATCCATTTGCTTTTCAAAACCCAGCATCAATAATTAAGTTAAACTTGGAGCCTGAAGAAGAGAATGAATTATTGCAGCTCAGTTCATCATTCACACTAAAGAATTATTATAAGACATTAAGTTTATCAGCATTTTGGATTAAGATTAAAGATGAATTTCCACTGCTAAGTAGGAAGAGTATATCGCTGTTACTACCATTCACAACTACTTATTTGTGTGAACTAGGATTTTCAATCTTGACACGATTAAAAACAAAGAAGAGAAATAGGCTCAACAGTGCACCGGACATGCGGGTAGCATTATCTTCATGTGTTCCTGACTGGAAGGAACTTATGAACAGACAAGCACACCCATCACATTAAATAAAATCTTTACAAAATTCTGTGTTTAGTCGGGTGTGGTGGCTTACGCCTGTAATCCCAGTACTGGGGAGACAGAGGTGGGCAGATCACTTGAGATTGGGAGTTCGAGACTAGCCTGGCCAACATGGTGAAACCCTATCTCTACTAAAAATACAAAACTTAGCCAGGCGTGGTGGTACATGGCTGCAGTCCCTGTTACCTGGGTGCCTAAGGCAGGAGAATCTCTTAAACCAGAGATTGCAGTGAGCTGAGATAATCCCACTGCATTCCAGCCTGGGCAACAGAGTGAGACTCCATCTCAAAAACAAAACAAAACAAAAAAATTATATCTGTACTTTTAAAGGGATTTTGCAGTATATTATATTTAAATGTTAATAAAATTATATTTGCAATTAGGTTTTTATTTTTCTACATAGTATGTTTCATGAAACTCAGTTACATGAATGTGTGTATGTGTAGAAGATGATTATATAAAATATATGTCCTTCTGTGAATTACTGTCAAGAATTTTGAAAACTAAGAGGCCAGCACAGTGGCTCACACCTGTAATCCCAGCACTTTGGCAGGCCAACGTGGGTGGATTGCTTGTGCCCAGGAGTTTTGAGACCCGCCTGGGCAACACATTCAAATCCCATCTCTACAAAAAATACAAAAATTTAGCCAGGCTTGGTGGTGCGCACCTTTAGTACCAGCTTCTTGGGAGGCTGAGGTGGGAGGAGCATGAGCCCAGCAGGTCGAGGCCACAGTGAGCTGTGATCGTGCCACTGCCCTCTAGCCTGAGCAACAGAGCGAGACTCTGTCTTGAAAAAAAGTTTTTTTAAGTACTGCTTTGCTTTTTTTTTTTTTTTTTTTTGAGACAGGGTTTCACTCTTATTGCCCAAGCTGGAGTGCAGTGGTGCAATCTCGGCTCACTGCAACCTCCACCTCCTGGGTTCAAGCGATTCTCCTGCCTCAGCCTCCGGAGTAGTTGGGATGACAGGCATGCGCCACCATGCCCAGTTAACTTTTTTTGTATTTTTGGTAGAAACAGGGTTTCACCATGTTAGCCAGTCTAGTCTCAAACTCCTGACCTCAGGTGATCAGCCCGCCTCGGCCTCCCAAAGTGCTGGGGTTACAGGCGTGAGCCACTGGGCTGGTGTAAATAGTGCTTTTAACACTTTATTTTTATACCCAAATCTGTTCCCCTGTCCACCGCCATCGGCTTGCTTCCTCTTTTCCATCAGAACCTTGTTGACATTCAGTTACTCCCTGTCTATGTGCTTGTCCTTTTTTGTCCTAATTCCAGGAAGTGAGTCCTTTTTTTTTTTTTTTTTTTTTGGACAGAATTTTGCTCTTGTTGCCCAGGATGGAGTGCTACTTTTTTGTATTTTTAGTAGAGACAGGGTTTCACCATTTTGGTCAGGCTGGTCTCTAACTCCTGACCTCAGGTGATCCACCTCGGCCTCCCAAAGTGCTGAGATTACAGGCATGAGCCACCGCGCACCACCGGAAGTGAGTCTTAATGCCCGTCTTGGTTTAACACCATGCTGGGTTTTTTTAGATGGGTAAGTGTTACAATTTAGCTAATGAGACGTTTAGGCCATCTGTTGGGATATTTCTTGACTTCCCCTGTTCTCAAAAAGGACACAAGAGACCAGGTGCGGTGGCTGCCACCTGTAATCCCAGCACTTTGGGAGACCAAGGCGGTGGATTACTTGAGGTCAGGAGTTACAAAAATTAACTGGGTGTGGTGGTGGGTGCCTGTAATCTCAGCTACTCAGGAGGCTGAGGCAGGAGAATCACTTGAACCTGAGAGGCAGAAGTTGCAGTGAGCCAAGATTTTGCCACTGCGCTCCAGCCTGGGCAACAGAATGAGACTTCATCTCAAAAACAAAAACAAAGGCCAGGCACAGTGGCTCACACCCGTAATCCCAGTGCATTGGGAGGCTGAGGCAGGCAGATCGTGAGGTCAAGAGATTGAGATCATCCTGGCTAACATGGTGAAACCCCATCTCTACTAAAAATGCAAAAAAAATAGCCAGGTGTGGTGGCGCATGCCTATAATCTCAGCTACTTGGGAGACTGAGGCAGGAGAATAGCTTGAACCTAGGAGGCAGAGGTCGCAGTGAGTGGAGATCGCACCACTGTACTCCAGCCTGGCAACAGAGCGAGACTCCATCTCAAAAAAAAAAAAAAAAAAAAAAAAACAGGACACAGGAAAGAAGATAGATGATGATGGTGTTTTGTTTTGTTTTGTTTTGTTTTGAGACAGGGTCTCATTCCATCACCCAGCTGGAATGCACTTTGCAATCAGGGCTTACTGTAGCCTTTCCAGGCTCAAGCGATCTTCCTGCCTCATCATTTTTATTTTTTGTAGAGACGGATCTCACTGTGTTGCCCAGGCTGTCCTTGACTCCTGGCCTCAGGTGGTCCTCCTGCCTCAGCCTTGGGAAGTGCTGGAATTACAGATGTGAGCCACTGAGACTGGCCTGAAATCCAATTTTTAATGTTGCCTCAAAGATACCGAAAACATGGTGAGGGACAAATGGTATGTCCGTGGGACACATCAGACAGTGACCGTCGATTTGCTAGTTTAGCCATTCACTGGGGTACAAGGTGAAGCCTGAGGTTTTCTCAACTTCAGACTTGAAGTTAAAGTGCTTCTCTCCACTTCCAGGGATTGGCGCCCCTGTGCCAGACAGAGCAAACGGGAGGTAGGAGGTAGCTGCTCTTCGACCCCTTTCTCCTTTTCCTTGGCCGTCTGCAGCCACACCACACTTGGTCCCCACGCTGACCAGCTAAGGGTGTGTTGAGCCCGCCTGAGGTCCAAGCCTTCCCTCTGCCCAGAGCTGGGGACCCCTGTCCAGTGGGCACTCCCGCTCACAGACCCTTGGTATTAGGTGGCTCCTTCCTAGACCGCGGACAGAACTTGGGCCGCAGAACAGAACCAACACCGGGGCACAAACCACTACTCAGGGCTGCTTCCTGGGATGGGGAAGAAAGGCTTTGGGAGTGGGCACACCAGGGCACAGGGCACTTCTCCTCCAGGTCCTTAGCCCGGCCACCCCGGTCCTTCAAGTGGCAGGAACGACCCAGACTGCCCTTGGCTGAGCACCGTTGTGAGCTGGTGCCTCTGCCTCGGCCACAGTCGCAATGGCGGAAAATCCAGAGCCAGAACTGTAGTTATGCAAAAGACTGTGGTGCTCCATACCCACCCTGGGTGGCGAGGCCTGCAGGCAAACATTGTGTGCATGCGGTTGGCGCCTGCAGTGAACACGTCCATCCCCCACCCCAGGTGCCTCATGCACCTGCCCTACCCAACGGCCTCACCCAGGTGAGCGCGCGGCACAAACAACAGGGACGATGAGGCGCCTGGACCCCAACCCGGAGACGCTGAAATTAGGGTTTTTGACGTGGGACAGGTGGAACTGGAGTTAGAAGGTGAGTGTTAGCAGAAAGTCCCGTAGACAGGAGTCAGGAGACCCAAGTTAGTCATGGGACTGTCACTACCTAACTGAAGTGGCCCAAGATTTCAGTGAGGCTATAGTTTTTTTTTCTTTTCCTTTTTTTTTGGTGGGGCCTGGGGTGGGAGGGTGGCAGACAGACCCTTTCTCTGGTGCCCAGGTGGGCATGATGACAACTCACTGCAGTCTCAACCTCCAGGGCTCAAGTGATCCTCTCACCACAGCCTCCTGGGACTATAGGCATGTGCCACCACGCCCCGCTAATGTTGGGTTTTGTTGTTTTTTTTTTTTTTTTTTCCTGAAATGGAGTCTCACTCTGTCGCCCAGGCTGGAGTGCAGTGGCACCATCCCATCTCACTGCAACCTCCATCTCCCGGGCTCAAGCAATTCTCCTGCTTCAGCCTCCTGAGTAGCTGGGATTACAGGCGCCCGCCACCATGTCTAGCTAATTTTTGTATTTTTGGTGGAGATGCGGTTTCGCCATTGTTGGCTAGGCTGGTCTCAAACTCCTGACTTCAGGTGATCCACCCATCTCAGCCTCCCAAAGTGCTGGGATTACAGGCGTGAGCCACTGCGCCCAGCCTCTAATGTTGGTTTTTTTTGTTTGTTTGTTTGTTTTTTTTGTAGCAATGAGGTCTCGCTGTGTTGCCCAGGCTGGTCTTGAACTCCTGGGCTCAAGCAATCCTCCCACCACAGCCTCCTAAAGTGCTAGGATTACAGGCCTGAGCCACTGTGCCCGGTCCCCAGTCTTTTCCTAACCATTCTTTCTTACATGGATAAAAAAATACCTCCTGATAAATAAACATATATAATAGTACCTATCTAATGCAATTATTGTGTGAAATAACTGAATTAATATATGTCATGCACTTAGGAGACTGACTGATGTTTAGTAAGTGCTACACAAGTAATAAATGTTAAACAAAAGAGGATTATAAATGAGTAATTTCAATTAAATGAGGGACTGTAGAGAAGACTGTGAAAGAATCACAAAGATCTTTGTAGAGGAAGTAAATACATGGCAGGCTGTAAAATGGTCATTCACAAGCAGTCCAGGCCGGGCACAGTGGCTCATGCCTGTAATTCCAGCACTTTGGGAGGCCGAAGTGGGAGGATCAGTTAAGGTCAGGAGTTCAAGACCAGCCTGGCCAACATGGTGAAACCCCATCTCTACTAAAAATAAAAAAATTAGCTGGTCATGATGGCAGGCACCTGTAGTCCCAGCTACTCGGGAGGCTGAGGCAGGAGAATCACTTGAACCCAGGAGGCAGAGGTTGCAGTGAGCCAAGATCAAGCCACTGCACTCTAGCCTGGGTGACAGAGTAAGACTCTGTCTTTAAAAAAAAAAAAAAAATTAGCTGAAGGCAGTGGCGGGCACCTGTAATCCCAGCTACTTGGGAGGCTGAAGTGGGAGAATCACTTGAACCTGGGAGGCGGAGGTTGCAGTGAGCTGAGATCACGCCTCTACACTCCAGCCTGGGCAACAGAGACTCCATCTCAAAAAAAAAGAAGCAGTCCATATGTCCATATGAGCCTATGAAAAAGACCTTGCTCAGGGGTTGTTTCGACAGAGTCACCCAAAGCTACCTTCCTTCTAGCTTTGCCTTTGAGCTCTGTGAATTACTTCATTCAAAGAAACTTGCACTTAAACTGAATCTAATGCAATTGTTCCTGTTATTTTTTTCCCAGTTCCACACCCTATTTCAAGGCTAACACCTTCACTTTGTACTTTTGCCTTTGGATTCTAACATGAAGAAGGAAAAGGCCTTCAAGGCAGAAAACAGTGAAAAAATACCTGCCAGGACATTATGAGGAGAAACCAAACAATAAGCTGGCCATGATTTTGCAAGGTGGGCAAGGCCAGGAAGAGGAGATCAGGAGAGAGAGGTCCAATGTGAAGATGTGCACAGAGATGTCTGGAAAATAAGCCCAGAAAAAAATAGTCTTCATAACCCATATAGGGGAGAGTGGAAAAAACTTGGGCAGAGTTCTAACATGGTGTGCCATCACAAGACACATGCCAGAGAGAAGCCCTACCAGTGTAAAGAATGTAGGCCAGGCACGGTGGCTCACACCTGTAATCCCAGCACTTTGGGAGGCCGAGGCAGGCAGATCATGAGGTCAGGAGATCAAAGGCTAACACGGTGAAACCCCATCTCTACTAAAAATACAAAAAAATTATTCGGGCATGCTGGCGGGTGCCTATATAGTCCTAGCTACTCAAGAGGCTGAGGCAGAAGAATGGCATGAATCCAGGAGACGGAGCTTGCAGTGAGCCAAGATCACGCCACACGGAGCTTGCAGTGAGCCAAGATCACGCCACGCCACTGCACTCCAGCCTGAGCAACAGAGCGAGACTCCGTCTCAAAAAAAAAAAAAAGAAAAAGAATGCAGGAAAAGCTCAGCCAGATCAGAGCTGAGAGTGCATACCCAGGAGAGGCCCCAAACATGTGACAAGTGCAAGAAGAGCTTTAGTTCTAACTCAGGCCTCACCATGAATCGCACCAGGGAGAGGTGATATCATTGCCTTGACTGTGAGAACACTTTACATGCACCACGGGGATGGTGCATGGAAGAATCCACACTGAGACCAAACTGTAACATGTAGGGAGAGTGGCAGAAGCTTCAGGCTGAGCTCAGCTCTCATCACTACCAGGTAGCTCCACTGAAGAGCAATTCCACCCTTATGGCGAGTGTGGGAAAAGCTTCAGGTCAAGCTCATGCTTCACTGTGCACCAAGGATCTGCCTGGGGAGAGATCCTGCAGTGCAATGGGTGTGAAAAGGCTTCCAGCCTCAGCATGACATTTGTGGTAGACAGAAGAGAAGCCCTGTAAATCCTGGAGGTGGGAAAGTTTGGGCCACAGCATTAGCTTAATTTTACATTATAGAATCTACCTGAGAGATAAACCTTATGACTGTCATGCATGGGAGAAGAGATTTGGTGGAGCCCTCATCTTTTAAGGTGCCAGAAAATCCACATCTCAGGAATGATGTGACAGAGAAAAGCTCTAAAAGACTAGATTTCCGCTGGGGGCGGTGGCTCTCACATGTAATTCCAGGACTTTGGGAGGTCAAAATGAATCACTTGAGGCCAGGAGTTCAAGACCAGCCTGAGCAACATAGCAAGACCTCAACTCTACAAAAAATTTTAAAAAGTAGGAAGGCTCAGTGGTGCACCCATAGTCTCAGCTATCCAGGAGGCTGAGGCAAGAGGATCACTTGAGCCCAGGAGTTCAAGGCTGCAGTGAGCTGGGATTTTGCACTCCAGCCTGGGGAACAGAGAAAGACCCCGTCTCAGAAAACAAAACAAAACAAAACAAAAACTAGATTTCCTTGGTCATAAGCAACAATACCCAGCAAAGGAGAGAAACCACTACTTCAAAGGGGTGTGTCTTGTGAATAAAATACTACATGAGCGAAGACATCTGGTGTTTTCCTTCGCCCCAGGATTAATTACATGGTGTTGAATAGATAGCCCAGGCACAGGGGAAAGAGTGTGTGTTTTCACTTCCTGTGTCCTATCTTCACGTGTCAGCCAGTGGAAAAGATACTGAGCAAGGGTCAGGAATGTCAAGACCAAGGGAAGATTCCCTGATAGGAAGGGACATAATCCTTGAAATATAACAGGGTTATCTGAGCCACAAATGCTGATTTTAGGGTGACCTCTGAGAGTTTTCTCTTGACCTCCACTCATCACTCTTTGACTTTATTTGCTGACCCTGGCTAAGCACGTGGGCTCCCTCAGGGAAATATCATTGAGGTTAACAATCATGCCTAGGTTTTTAAGAAATACAAGTGTTTTCTGTACTAGTACTGAATGATTATTATGTAAAAAATGTATATCATCAAAGCAAAAAGAAAATGAGGCCAGGCACAGTGGCTCATGCCTGTAATCCCAGCACTTTGGGCAGCTGAGGCGGGTGGATCACCTGAGGTCAGGAGTTCAAGACCAGCCTGGCAAACATGGTGAAACCCCATCTCTACCAAAAAATACAAAAATTAGCTGGGCATGGTGATGGGTGCCTATAGTCCCAGCTACTTGGGAGGCTGAGGCAGGAGAATCACTTGAAACCAGGAAGCGGAGATTGCAGTGAGCTGAGATCATGCCACTGCACTCCAGCCTGGGGGACAGAGTGAGACCCTGTCTCAAAAAAAAAAGGGAAAAAAGGTAATTTTCTCCTCTCTTTTTTGTTATTACTCTGAGCTGCCAAAGTCTTTTTTTTTTTCATTTTTGCCTACTTTCTCATTTGTAGTGCAGGCTCTATAAACCTGCCTTTTCCCCACTCTCTAACATCCATCTATGCCCCGTAATGCTTTGGTGTTCTCTTACTTTAGGTATGATTGTGTCACTACCCCCAGTGCTCCTGATGCAATTCCCCTCAGCCAATTTTTCCTCTGTGTCCCTTCTTTTGGAATTTTCAGATAGCCCTAGTGGCTCCACAGACATTCTGACATCACGCATCAGACTCTGTAAATATGGACTTTTCTCGGGGGAAGGCCAGTGGATTTCAACAGATTCTAAGAAGGCTACCTTATCCCCAAAATGTTAAGACAAATTGCTTTAGGAAGTCTTTAAAGTTCTTATGGGTTTTGCTTCCTAAAGAGAGAGCAGGGCCAGGTGTAGTGGCTCATACCTGTAGTCCCAACACTTTGGGAGGCCAAAGTGGGCTGAAGTCAGAGGATCACTTGATCCTTTGCCCAGGAGTTCGAGATGAGCCTAGGCAACACGGCAAAACCCCATCTCTACAAAAATGCAAAAATTAGCCAGGCACGGTGGTGTGTGCCTATGGACCCAGCTGCTCAGGAGGCTGAGGTGGAAGGATTGCTTGAGGCCAGGAGTTAACAGACCAGCCAGGGCAACATGTGAGAGCCAGTCTCATCACACAAAAAAATTAAAACTTAGCCAGGAATGACGGTGAGCACCTGTAGTCCCTAATGCTCAGGAGGTCGAGGTGGGAGGATCACTTGAGCCCAGGAAGTCGAGGGTGCAGTGAACCATCATCACACCATTGCACTCCAGCCTGGGTGACAGAGTGAGACTCTGTCTCAACAACAATAACAAAAGCAGATTTTAATCATTTCCCCCTTTTTCACTTTTAACAAATGGAAATAACTCAATGCAAAAATTAACTGCTTCATATTCCAATTGATCGCCTTAGAGCTATACTGTTCCATCGGTGTCAGGTTCACAACTACGCCAACTGTCATGCCCAGGGTCAGGTTCCAACTCATGCTGAGGTTCAAAGGGAGTGGGTGGATGAGCAGATAGCTGAAAGAACACTCAGGAGGCAGTAGGCAGGTGAAATGTTGTTTTATTTAGCAGCTCTCTTAGCAGCTTACTTACACTATTCTCTTATACTGTCCACCTTGTCTCGGCTGCTTAGTCCGGTGGCTCCCACACACAGCTGTGCGGCCGGCTCTTCAATCCCAGCTACTTGGGAGGCTGAGGCAAGACAATCGCTTGAACTCGGAAGGCGGAGGTTGCAGTGCGCCAAGATTGCACCACTGCACTCCAGCCTGGGCGAGAGAGTGAGACTCCATCTCAAAAAAAAAAAAAAAAAAATCCTTAATATGTTAATATTCACAAAGGAGAGAATACACTTGTGCATTCATTTCCCAGGTCTGCTGTAACAAACTGGGTGGTTTAAAACAATAAAAATGTATTGTCTCTCAGTACTGGAGTTCCGAAGTCAGAAACTAAGGTGTCAGCAGGTCTATGCTCCCCCTGAAACCTGCAAGGGAAACTTTGGCTTAGCTTCTGGTGGTTTGCTGGCAATCTTTGGCATTCCTTGGCTTGCAGCTGCATAACCCATCTCTGCCTCTGCCGTTGCCATCATTTGGCCTTCTCTCTTGTGTGCCTGCGTCCACACAGTCAGCTTCTCATAAGGACATCAGTTGCTTTGGATTAGGGGCTCGTCCCATCCCAGTAAGACGAGCCCAGTAAGACCTGGTCTTTTTTTTTTTTTTTTTTTTTTTTGAGACAGAATCTCACTCTGTTGCCCAGGCTGGAGTGCAATGGCACAATCTCAGCTGACTGCAACGTCCGCCACCCAGGTTCAAGCGATTCTCCTGCCTCAGCCTCCCGGGTAGCTGGGACTACAGGCACCCGCCACGCCCAGCTAAGTTTTGTATTTTTAGTAGAGTCACGGTTTCGCCGTATTGGCCTGGCTGGTCTCGAACTCCTGAACTCAAGTGATCCGCCCACCTGGGCTTCCCAAAGTGCTGGGATTACAGGCATGAGCCACCGTGCCCCGCCGAGACCTCGTCTTAACTAATTATATCTGCTATGGTTCTATCTCCAATAAGGTCACATTCTGAGGTACTAGGGGCTGGGGGCTGGGACTTCAACAATTCCTTCTGGGGGAGGGGGTAGCGGAGAAGAGAATACAGTTTATGACAACTTGTAATTTGCATATATCTAATCATACCAAACAGATCTGAAAGAGTTGTCAAAAAGAGGCTAGTATCCTGATAAGGGATGGCCAATATGAATTTATACGAAACATGGTAAGGAGGGGCATAGTTTGGCTTCAAGCCAAACTTGAAGTAAAGTAAAGTAGGACTTCATTTTTAAGGAGGCAAAAATTCCTGCTGAAAGTCTTTGCTTTCACCATCACCCCCAATGTTTTTTTTTTTTTTTTTTTTTTTTTGAGTCTTACTCTGTCACCCAGGCTGGAGTGCAGTGGCACGATCTCAACTCACTGCAACCTCCGCCTGCCAGGTTCAAGCGATCCTCCCACCTCACCCTCCTGATTAGCTGGGATTACAGGTGCCTGCCACCACACCTGGCTAATTTTTTGTATTTTTAGTAGGGGTGGAGTTTCACCATGTTGGCCAGGCTGGTCTTGGACTCCTGACTGCAAGTGATCCACCTGCCTCAGCCTCCCAAAGTGCTGTGATTACAGGCATGAGCCACTGCACCCAGCCCACCCCAATGTTTTAAGGAGATTGGCACAATGCTGCCGAAGAATTCTGATACACCATCCCATTATTTCATTTATTTATTTATTTTTTGAGACAGGGTCTCGCTCTGTTTCCCTGGCTGGAGTGCAGTGGTGCAATCATAGCTTACTGCAGCCTTGAATTCCTGGGCTCACGTGATCCTCCCACCTCAGCTTCCCAAGTAACTGGGAACAGATGCATGCACCACCACGCCCAACTAATTTATTTTCTCTAGAGGGTGGGGCAGAGTAGGGAGGATCTCACTATGTTGCCCAGGCTGATCTTGAACCCTTGGGCTCAAGTGATCCACCTGCCTTGACCTCTCAAGATGCTGGGATTACACGCATGAGCCACAATGCCCGGCCTTATTCTGCCTATTAAAGACAGCACCTTTAATGGCTGTTGGTTTAAAGAGTGTACGAACCAAGCATGATGGCTCATGCCTGTAATCCCAGCATTTTTGGGAGGCAGAGACAGGAGTATTCCTTGATCCCAGGAATTCAAGACCAGCCTGGGCAACATAGTGAGACCCCATCTCTACCAAAAATAGAAAATAAATAGCCTGGTGAGGTGGCCCATGTCTGTAATCCCAGCACTTTGGGAGGCTGAGATGGGTAGATTGCTTGAGCTCTTGAATTCAAGACCAGTCTGGGCAACATGGCGAAACCCTGTCTCTACCAAAAATACAAAAATGAACCAGCCATGGTGGCACATGCCTCTGGTCCCAGCTACTTGGAAAGCTGAGGTGGGAAGATCACTGGCACCCAGGAAGTTGAGGCTGCAGTGAGCTGTAATCGTGCCACTCCACTCCAGGCTGGGGGACAAAGCGAGACCCTGTCTCAAAAAGGAAAAAAAAGAAACAATGGTCCCCATGGCCACATGCCCACTGCTGCACCTCTGGCTGAATGGTCTGGGGTGACGTTATGTAATAATCAGCCCCTGCAAACGAGGATAGCCAATATCAAGCTTCTCAGTGATGCTGATGGCCCCCCAATCAGGGCATTCCTTGGAACCCTGGTAAACAGAATGCTCTCCAGACCCTCCTAAGGAACATAACTGAAGGTGGGTTGTTTGGTCTTATCTTCTAGTTCCATCCTAGTTTATGTATGAATCTTTGGATCCCTTTGTTAAGTCCACCATGGTTTTGTCATCTCTACTTCATTTAATGTGGGCCACTGACTTTTCTAAGCTTTCAGGAATCATTCCAAGGCCAGGCACAGTAGCTCATGCCTGTAATCCCAACACTTTGGGAGGCCAAGGCTGGAGGATCACTTGAGCCCAGGAGTTTGAGACCACTCTGGGCAGCATAGGGAGATACCATCACTCAAAAAAAAATGTTTTTTAAAAATTAGCCACTCGTGGTGGCATGTGCCTGTAGTCCCAGCTACTCAGGAGGCTGAGGTGGCTAGGTCACTTGAGCCCAGGAGGTCAAGGCTGCAGTGAGCCGATTGCACCACTGCACTCCAGCCTGGGCAGCAGAGCAAGACCCTGTCTATAAAAATACTAAAAAGCTACCAAGAAGGTCCTCTGACACACACTTGGCATTAAATTGGTGGTTATTTGCCCTGTCATTTTTTTCTCTTCAAGGAGTCAGTAACTTTCAGCAAGAGCCACTCGATTCCATAATCCTTATTTTCCTGTTAGTCCCAAACCTCCACAAGTCAATAGATCCTTTTCCACCTGTATCCTATCCCAGTTTCCAAGTGAACGACTTAGTGACTGGACAGGTACCACATGCCAGGACTATTAACAGTGACGGCGGTCTTCACTCCCTCCTGGTGAGTGACCAACTCCACAATCCACTCTCACAGCAGCTTCCTAGGACCACTCGTGGCACCAAATGTCTTAGATCAGGTTCTCTAAAGCAGAGCCTGAGACAGGGATTCAGAACCATGTGATTGACAGTGTGATTTATTCAGGAAACGCCTTTGAGGGAGGGAATGAAACAGGATAGAGAAGGGAGAGAGCTGAGCATGGATGAAGGCTCAGAAAAAGTCTAGTTTAGCCTGATCCAAGGGTGCCGGAGCAGTCATAGCACCCTGGGGTTTTCCCTGCTTTAATCAAATGAACCAGGCATTGGGTTGTAGAGCGGAGGTGCCTCCTGGGTAAGGTGAGATGTCTCTCATCTCCTGAGGGTAATTCTCCAGTTTCCGGAGAACAAGAGCTGTGAGCACTTGCGGCCCAAACTCAGAGCAGAAGAGCTGAGGGGTCCCAGCTTGGTAGAGGGGACTGGACAGGGTACCATAGTGTACGACACATACGGTCAACAAATATTTATTAGGCATTTATTGTAAGCCAGGCAAGTCAGCAGAAGCAGGGCCTGAGCAGTGCCCAAGAGCACTCACTCACTGTCCCTGGCAAACAGGCTCAGGGGAACTCTCTTCGTGCATGTCATCTCTTTCCCACTCAAAACTCCCACCCCGACCTTCCTGGAAGGCAGGGCTAACAGGACCTTCTGCCTGCCTGCTCATGACTGATTCCTTTCAATCCTAGCTGCAATGCAAACTGAAACTCATGCTGTATATCACCACTCCATGGGAGAGCTCTATTTCTGGGGCACCCAGGAGTCAGCACACATACTGCTGGGGCCAGGACTCGTAATTCACCTTGCTCCAATTCCTTCTATGGGTTTAGCTGCTCTCATTCCTGTGGGTAATACAAGATCAAACAGTCCACAGCTTTGCCTGTCTTCTCTGTTCCCCTAAGGTCCCTCTCCCTTCACCTTAAGATGTGACTGACCAGCACAGTTTCTTCTGAATTGACAAATTTAACTCTACCTTCTACTGGCTAAACCTTGACGTCAGTAGAATCAAACCAAAAACAAGGTAGAGTGTTTCACAGAGAAGTGGTAGATTAAATAAGGCAGCAGAAACACATACCATCCAGCCCCTGAACCCGAATTTTGCCAAAACAGAGATACTTTAAGTCCGTTTCTTTTCAAAGGGGTTAATGCTCAAAGTGGGAATAGTGACTAGGGTATTCTAGTGGTTGGAATAATAATTTCTAGAAAAGATTAATTGCTGAGGTACCAAAACAGACATCATGCTGAAGAAGTCTTTTACTGTGCGCTTCCCTGAATAGATAGGCCATCAAACGAGGCAGAAGCTACAAATAAAGCTTACTTCTACTGAACTCATGAGGCTGTTCCTAGTGTCAGTTTTGAGTTTCAAGTGAAGACTGAATGTCATCTGAAGGCTTTCTGAATTCCTCGACCATGTCCATCCATGGATTCTCTTCTTGTCTAGATTCCCAAGCATGAAGATGCTAACTAAAGCATTTCTCAGTGGGGAACACGAGCAGATATCTATTATTGTGGGATCTCCGGTGTTCCTAAAGGCTGAGTTCTAACTAAAGGATTTCAACCTATTTGTGATTTTGATGGTTACGCTGGAAAAATGCTTGAAGTTGTTACTTTGCTCATTATAGGAGTACGGTTTCCCTCCAGGAAGGCTTCTCTAAAATTCAGAGCTATTCTACAACAGAGACCCCTCTACACTTAAGGTATTTATGGGATCTGTCCTCTCATGGCTTCTCAGGTGTTTAAAGAGGCTACAACTCCAGCTGAAATTCATTCCACATTCTTTACATTGAAAAGGTTTCTCACCAGTATGGATTCTCTGATGTTGATTAAGATGTGACTTCAGAGTGAAGCCTCTGCCACATTCATGACATTGATGGGATTTTGTGCTCGAGTAGATTTTTTGATGTTGTTTGGTGTGGGAACACTGGCCAACATTTTCTCTACATGTATCACATTGATAGGGCTTCTCTGCCGTATGAGTTCTGTAATGCTGAATGAGGTCTGAACTGTAACCAAAGGCTTTTCCGCAGATATCACACTGATAAGGCTGCTCTTGTAACTCAATCTTCTTGTCTTCAATCACTGTCAAGTTCCAACTATACGCTTCCTCACAGACGCCATGTTTTTCATTTTTCTGACCCATGTGGAGCACCTGATGTTCAATTAGACTAACGTACTGAAAAAAGATTTCCCCACATTCACGGCACTGGTGGGCTTTCTCTCGGGAGTGGAGTCGCAGATGTCCAGCCAGGTGGGAACGCCTCCCAAAGCCTTTCCCACATTCGTTACACTTGAAGGGTCTCTCCCCACTGTGCACACTCTGATGCTGAACAAGGTGGGACCTCACTCTGAAGGCTTTCCCACATAAAGGACAGGTGTAGGGCTTCTCACCTGTGTGGACGCGCTGATGCTGAGTTAGGTGCACGCGTTGGTTGTAGCTTTTCCCACATTCCTCACACCTGAATGGTTTCTCCCCAGTGTGTATTCTTTGATGTTGAATAAGATGTGCGCTCTGAATGAAGCTTTTCCCACACTCGTTACATTTATGTGGTCTCTCTCCAGTGGAGGATTTTTTGTGGACATAAGGGACTTCACTGTAGTTCATCCTCTTTGAAGAGGGTCGTCCTACTATCTCTTTCGTGGGAATTCCCTGCTTTCTATCCAGCTTGCTTTGAAGCTCATAGCCTTCCCCAAAATCTTGAACTTGAGAAACATTTCTTTGGGTTTTTCCAGATAGTTCCATGTCTGCTTCTGAATATTCTGAAATTTTCTTCTTAACACTTAATTTTGTGTTCTTACTTCTTTTGTCACTGCCTAAAAAAAATAAAGAGCAAGTGCAAATGTCATCAGTTCTTTTTTTTTTTTTTTTTTTTTGAGATGGGGTCTTGCTCTGTCGCCCAGGCTAGAGTACAGTGATGTGATCTCAGCTCACTGCAACCTCGGCCTCCTGGGTTCAAGCGATTCTCCTGCCTCAGCCTCCTGAGTAGCTGAGACTACAGGCATGCATGGGCATACCCAGCTAATTTTTGTATGTTTAGTAGAGATGGGGTTTCACCATGTTGGCCAGGCTGGTCTCAAACTCCTGACCTTGGGTGATCCACCCGCCTCAACCTCCCAAAGTACTGGGATTACAGGTTTAAGCCACCATGCGCAGCTCATCAGTTCTTTTATAAAGGAAAAATAAACTGTCATAAAAAATGATCATCAGATGAAACTATGATGTAACAGGAGTAACAGAGCTGGATGCGTGTGTGTACTTGATGCCAACAGGAATGTAAACAACAAACTTTTGGAATTTTCCGATGAAAAGGGCAAGATACAGCCACGGGACGGCAGAAAATATTTACAAACTATGCATCACACAAAGGACTAATATCCAAAATCTACAAGTAACTCAAACAAGTCAACAAGAAAAAAAAAATCCCATCAAAAAGTAGGCAAATGACATGGAGACATTTCTCAAAATAATATATACAAATAACCAACAAACATGACAAAAATGCTCAACATCACTAATAATCAGGGAGGTGCAAATTAAAGCCACAGTAAGATACTGCCTTACTCCTGCAAGAATGGCCATTATTAAGAAGTCAAAAGGCCGGGCACAGTGGCTCACACCTGTAATCCCGGCACTCTGGGAGGCCGAGGCAGGTGGATCACCTGAGGTCAGAAGTTCAAGACCAGCCTGGCCAACATGGTGCAACCCCATCTCTACTAAAAATACAAAAATTAGCTGGGCATGGTGGCAGGCGCCTGTAATCCCAGCTACTTGGGAGGCTGAGGCAGGAGAATCGCTTGAACCCAGGAGGCGGAGGTTGTAGTAAGCCAAGACTGCGCCATTGCACGCCAGCCTGGGCAACAGAGCAAGATTCCATCTCAAAAAAAAAAAAAAGGCCGGGTACAGGTAGCTCACGCCTGTAATCCCAGCATTTTGGGAAGCTGAGGTGGATGGATCATGAGGTCAGAAGTTCAAGACCAGCCTGGCCAAGATGGTGAAACCCCATTTCTACTAAAAATACAAAAATCAGCTGGGCATGGTGGTGGGTGCCCTGTAATCACAGCTACTCCAGAGGCTGAGGCAGAGAACTGCTTGAACCCAGGAGGCGGAGGTTGCAGTGAGCCAAGATTGTGCCACTGCACTCCAGCCTGGGCAACAGAGCAAGACTCTGTCTCAAAAAAAGTCAAAAAACAATAGATGTTGGTATGGATGTGGTGAAAAGGGAACGCTTATACACTGCTGGTGAGAGATAAATTAATACAACTTCTGTGGATAACAGTATGGAGATTTCTTAAAGAACCAGAAGTAGATCTGCCAGTTGATCCAGCAATTCCACTAATGGGTATATCTACACAAAGGAAAAGGCAATACACCAAAAAGACTGTAAGCGTATGTCTTCTGTGGCACAATTCACAACTGCAAAGATATGGAACCAATCTAAGTGCCCGTCGAGCAATGAGTTGATAAAGAAAATGTAGCAGGCTGGGTGTGGTGACTCGTGCCTGTAATCCCAGCATTTTGGGAGGCTGAGGCAGGTGGATCACCTGAGGTCAGGAGTTCAAGACCAGCCTGACCAACATGGTAAAACCTTGTCTCTACTAAACATACAAAAATTAGCAAGAGATGGTGGTAGGTGCCTGTAGTCCCAGCTACTCGGGAGGCTGAGGGAGGAGAATCGCCTGAACCCGGGAGGTGAAAGCTGCAGTGAGTCGAGATCGTGTCACTGCTCTCCAACCTGGGTGACACAGCAAGACTCCATCTCAAAAAAGAAAAACAAAAAACAAATACACAACTGGATGGTGACAACTGACAAAAACTGGAAGAATGGGAGCAAAGGATGATGAAGAGGGTTTGGAGTCAGGGAATATCTGACTAGGAGTCAGGAAATAAGGCAAAATGAGCCAACAGAAGCATTGTCGAGGGTGGGCGATACAGCAATCCCTGCCCCCTTCACCCTTAGCCAACATTCTAGCCTCAGTTTTCCTCCCCCGGCACGTCATCCTTCTCCTTTGGGAACACTCATCACCTTTACTATCTCCTACCCCCACCAGACCATCAACTCCATGAGGGCATGGACTGTATCTCTGTTCTGCTCACTGCAGATCCTGTGCAACTAGCAACAGAGACTCTCAATAATATGGCTGGATGTGCAAAACATGTATTCCCCCTTTGATCCAAAAAATGAGGGAGGACCAGGCATGGTGGCTTACACCTATAAATCCGAGCACTTGGGGAGGCCAAGGCTGGAGGATCGTTTAAGCCTAGAAGTTCAAGACCAGCCTGGGCAACAGAGTCAGACCCCTTCTCTACAAAAAAAATACAAAAATTAGCTGGGTGTGGTGGTGAACACTTGTAGTCCCAGCTATGCAGGAAGCTGAGGTGGGAGGATTAGTTCAGCCCAGGAAGTGGAGGCTGCAGTGAGCTGAGATCCTGATACTTTACCCCACCCTGTGTGACAGAGCAAGACCCTATCTCAAAAAAAAAAAAACAAAAAAACCCAAGAAACAAAAACTGGGGGAGGCAAGTGAGTACTCACTGGGAAACTAGCCATAGAAACAATTGCAGGGAAGGTATAAAACAACAGATAACTTTTAAAGCGATTGCTTTTCAAGTCCAAAGCACTATTGGTGGATTTCCCAAATGAAGGAATCATCAAGTAGAATGGGAAAACACTAGCTGAGAGGATAGCTCAGCTCAACCCAGAACTTTAAAGAGACTTTACTGACTTCTATACCATGGTGGAAGATGCAGCGTGGCTGTAACCATCAAAGGCAGAATTTAAAAAAAAAAAAAGAAAAGCACTTTGGCTGGTCTTAGAATCGTCTGAAGAATATTAGTAAGGGCCTTTAGGTTCACAGCACAGTTTACGATGATCTCATTCACAGATAAATTTACTGTCACTTGAACAGATGTTTAAAAATACTGGCCAGGCATGGTGGCTCACTTGAGGTCAGGAGTTCAAGACCATCCTGGCCAACATAGTGAAACTCTGTCTACTAAAAATACCAGAAAAATTAGCCAGGTATGGTGGCACATGCCTGTAATCTCAGCTACTTGGGAGGCTGAGGCACGAGAATCGCTTGAACCTGGGAGGCAGAGGTTGCAGTGAGCTGAGATCCTGCCATTGCACTATAGCCTGGGCAACAAGAGTGAAACTCCATCTCAAAAAAGGAAAAGAAAAGAAAAAAAGAAAAAGCCACGGGCATAAACAGTTATCAGGAGAAAAGAGAAAAAATCTGAAGTTCAGCAACTGGGAACAGTTGAGGAAATTACAATGCCACCACACAATGGCAGCCTGTCAGAAATAAACAGGAGGGCTGAACAGCACTGGAAAATGTGTACGCTTAACATTTAATTCTGAGTATGACTACATAAACAGACTTATGAAAAAACAAAGGAAATATTCTAAGTAATAACAGTTCTATTAGTTAGTGTGATATGATTACGGGTGATTTATTTTTTTCTTTTTATTTTCTCCAAGCTTCCTGTACTACTGTTATTTTATTGGGTTTGTGTTTGTTTGTTGTTTGAGAAGAAGTCTCGCTCTGTTGGCCAGGCTGGAGTGCAGTGGCTATTCACAGGCACAATTATAGCTCACTGTAGTCTTGAACTCCTGGGCTAAGAGATCCTCCCGCCTCAGCCTTCTGGGGAGCTGGAACTACAGGCACGTGCCACCATGCCCAGGTAATTTTTGAATTTTTTTGTAGAGAAAAGGTCTTGCTATGTTGCCCAGGGTGGTCTTGAACGCCTGGCCTCCAGTAATCCTCCCAGCTCAGCCGCCTCACAAAGCACTGAGATTACAGGTGTGAGCCACTATACCCAGGCTATTGTTTTAAAATAAGTAAAGTAATGGGGGAAAGAGAGAAAAGCATATAAGAGAGCCAAATCCTCACTAGCATAGAAAGCCAATGGATAACATCTAAAATTGATGAGCCAACTTATAATAGTAGTAGTATTTTAAAATGCGGAACTACCAGAAGGAACCACTAAGAGCTGAGAGCACAGACAGCACGGTGGCTCACGCCTGTAATCCCAGCACTTTGGGAGGCCAAGGCGGGTGGATCGCCTGAGGTCAGAAGTTCAAAACCAGCCTGGCCAACGTGGGGAAACCCTGTCTCTACGGAAAACACAAAAATTACCCGGGCGTGCTGGTGCGTGCCTGTAGTCCCAGCTACTTGGGAGGCTGAGGCAGGAGAATCGCTTGAACCGAGGAGGCAGAAGTTGCAGTGAGCCAAGATCGCTCCACTGCACTCCAGCCTGGGTGACAGAGTGAGACTGTCTCAAAAAATAAATAAGTAAGAACCAAACAAACGATAACCTTTGCCTCGGCCTACCCCTCCCAGTATCACCACGCATCCATCCTGCTGTACTGCACTAATAAAACACCTTTTGCTTTTTGCCTCCATTTATCCCCTGGATATAAACTCTTCACACGTACATCTCTGGGATTTCTCCCTGAAGTGGCGTTTTAGGTGTTCGATCAGATGCGAATGGCGACCGAAGTTCTTCCCGCACTCATTGCAGCCGTAAGGCCTCTCTCCGCTGTGGACACTGTGGTGCTGAACCAGGTGGGAACTCACCCGGAAAGCCTTTCCGCACACCTGACATTTGTAGGGTTTCTCCCCCGTGTGGACCCGCTGGTGCTGCGTGAGGTGCACCCGCTGATTATAGCTCTTCCCACATTCTCCGCACTTAAACGGTTTTTCTCCAGTGTGGATGCGCCGATGCTGAATAAAGTTTGAGGCCTGGAGGAAGAATTTGCCACAATCGCTGCATCTGTGCCCTCTCTCGCCATGTTTGCTTTGCTTAGGGCTGAGGTCTGTGATCGCGTCCGGATTCCTTTTCTGGGAAGGATTCTGCCTTGATTTCCCCACGGTGGGGTTGACCTGCCACCTTTGTACCATGCCCTTAAGGTCATTGACTTCTGCAAAGTCTGGATCCTGGGGAACGCTCCTTTCGGTGTGTTCTGGCGCCACCCAGTGTGATTCAGCGTCATCAGAAATCTGCTTCACTATGAGCTCCATATTGTCCCTGGACTCATAACCTGAAATAACAGAGGGAGAATGAAAAAATGAGCTCCTCCTTGAATTTGAAGAAATAAAATGAGGGGATAATGAAGTGAAACTGACAAGTGCTAGGGATCCATGATTTTGTAAAGGGACTTTTACAGTACCGGGATGGGATGAAAAATATTCAAGCAGAAAAGTGGAGGAGGTTAGGGAAGGAAGAGCTGGCAAAGAAGGTTCAAAGGAAGGAGACTGGAAATCAGTCATTCCACTGAACGAAGAGGGTCTCCTCTCAGTATGGCACTTGCAAATACCTGTATCATGTTAAATGTTCTCGTGTGTGTGCGCGCACGTGTGTGTTTTGAGACAGGGTCTCACTCTGTCACCCAGGCTGGAGTGCAGTGGGGCAATCATGGCTCACTGCATCCTCAACCTCTTGGGCTCAAGCGATCCTCCCACCTCAGCCTCCCGGGTAGCTAGGACTACAGGTACACACCACCATGCCCAGCTAATTTTTGTATTTTTTGTGGAGATGAGGGTCTCATTATGTTGCCCATGCTGGTTTCAAACTCCTGAGCTCAAGTGATCCTCCCACCTCAGCCTCCCAAAGGGCTGGGATTACAGACGTGAGCCAACGTGACTGGGCAATATTCTTTTTAATTTTTCTTTTTTCTTTTTTTTTTGAGATGGAGTCTCGCTCTGCTGCCCCAGCTGGAGTGCAGCTCCAGGTTCAAGCGATTCTTTTGCCTCAGCCTCCCAAGTCGCTGGCACTACAGGCGCAAGTCACTACGCCCGGCTAATTTTAGTAATTTTAGTAGAGACAGGGTTTTGCCATATTGGCCAGGATGGTCTCAAACTACTGACCCACTGATCCGCCCACCTCGGCCTCCCAAAGTGCTGGGATTACAGACGTGAGCCACCGCACCCGGTCGCAACTGGGCAATATTCTTAATAAAATTGGATAGTAGGTTATGCAGCTAACTCCATCTTCACCTTCCTCTTCCTGTGAATTCATAGCCTGAGAAGAAAGGCGATCTTTCTAGGTTTCTCAGTGCCCACAGGATTTCAGCTTGGTATGAATTAATCTAAAGGAAAAAAGACATTCTTTCCATATCCAGAGAACCTACTACTTCCAAGAGCTAGGTTAACGTTCAGCAGTCACTGATAAACATGGATGTTTCAGTGGCTAAAATTAGTTTCTTTGTGCAACTGTATCAGCAAGATACTTTACTCAAAACACTGATGTTTAATAAGATTTGCACAGACAGAGCAAGCTCTATCACCCAGGCTGGAACACAGCAGCACAATCACAGCTTACTGTTACTTCTAACTCCCTGGTTGAAGCAGTCCTCCCACCTCAGCCTCTACAGGTGTGCACCACCACGCCTGGCTAATTTTTGTATATTTTGTAAGGGTTTGTCTCACTATGTTGCCCAGGCTGGTCTTGAACTCCTGGCCTCAAGTGATCCTCCTTCCTTGGCCTCCCAAAGTGCTGAGATTACAGGCATGAGTTCCTGCGCTCAACAGGACAGCGTGTTCACTTCCTCCTCCCCTTGTCTCTCTATGGAGTCATGTCTCTCGAGTCAAGGTCAGTCCTTCCTCCTTCCTGTACCCCAGATCTCACCATACCTTCCTGCTTTCCAGGGATCTCCCCACATCACCTAACTGCCCCTCCTTTTTTTTTTTTCTTTTTTTTGAGACAGGGTCTCACATTGTCACCTAGGCTGGAACGCAATCGTGTGATCTCAGCTAACTGCAACCTCCACCTCCCGGATTCAAGCAATTTTCCTGCCTCAGCTCCTAAGTAACTGAGAGTACAGGTGTGTGCTACCATGCCTGGATAATTTTTGTATTTTCAGTAGAGACAGGGTTTTGCCATGTTGGCCAGGCTGGTCTCAAACTCCTGATCTTGTGATCTGCCTGCCTCAGCCTCCCAAAGTGCTGGGATTACAGGCATGAGACACCACGCGTAGCCTATCTGCTCCTCCTTGCTTCCATATTTTACTCTACTAGTTCTTCTCCAGTAGCATTTAAATATGCTGAAAATTTCTCCCATTAAAAAAACATACGGGCCAGGCGTGGTGGCTCACGCCTGTAATCCCAGCACTTTGGAAGGTCGAGGCGGTTGGATCACCTGAGGTCGGGAGTTTGAGACTAGCTTGGCCAATGTGGTGAAACCTCATCTCTACTAAAAATACAAAAAGTAGGCGGGTGTGGTGGAGGGTGCCTGTAATCCCAGCTACTCGGGAGGCTGAGGCGCGAGAATAGCTTGAACCCGGGAGGCAGAGGTTGCAGTGAGCCGAGATCGTACCACTGCATTCCCGCCTAGGTAACAGAGCGAGATCTGTCGGGAAAAAAAAAAAAAAGAGAAACAAAAAACAATCCACCCATCCAACCCATTATTCTTTCAGTGACCAGGCCTCATTTCCCCTTCAGAGACAAAGTCCTTACATTCATCTATGATAGCTTTTTCAAATTCCACTCCTTCGCAATCTTCAAAGAAACTGTCTCTTGTTCCCCAACACCCCTGCCGCTCCACAGAAACTGCTGCCTCCAAGACTCATTTACTTATGTTGTAAAAATCTCACTTCTAAATCTGATGAGTACTTTCTTTAATTTTGACTTTTGGTGATGCTGTAATTAATAGAAATCCGCAGATCTGAAAATAATCTAATATGGCCTTCCAAGAGAAGTGAAGGAGGGAGAAACCACGGCCATGTGATTAATGTAGAATAGTGTACTGAAGTGATAAATACAGATGTTGTAATGAAGAGACAGAGAATGAGAAAAACATCAGAAACTACACATTTAAAACTGCTTAGAGAATACCACAGAAAAGAACTATGCCAAGAACCTCAAACTCTGAAATCCATTAGGTACCTGTAAAGTAACTGAAAAAGATAAAGCAAGAGTAACAGGCTCAAATAAACAAGCAAGCTATTGGTAATTAATTTAAAAAGAAGAAAAATTTTCTAAATTTGCATTAAATATAACATTTATACTATATGAGTAATTCACTGAGATAAAAGGCTCCATGAAAAATCAATAATAAAACTATTGATTTAATCAATAATTTTAAAGCATAAATTTGACTTTTTTCCACAAAAATTCAAACATCAAAATAAAAAAAGACTACCAAGATCCCAATAGATTAATGAACAGAGGCATGCACAAATAAATCAAAAAAGGAAATAAATACAAATAAATATGGAAATTTTAAAAGAGCAGGAGTCAGCTCTATACCTGTTAAATAAAAGCCTGTAAGCAAACTGAAATGGTTAAACAATGTAAACTGACACAGTGCTTTTCAAAAGAAATTTTGCATTGTGGGCTGGGCATGGTGGCTCACGCCTGTTAATCCCAGCACTTTGGGAGGCCAAGCTGGGCAGATCACGAGGTCAGGAGTTTGAGACCAGCCTGGCCAATATGGTGAAACCCTGCCACTACTAAAAATACAAAAATTAGCCGGGCGTGGTGGCTCATGCCTGTAACCCCAGCTATTCAGGAGGCTGAGGCAGAAGAATTGCTTGAAACCAGGAGGCGGAGGTTGCAGGGAGTCGAGATCACACCATTGCACTCCAGCCTGGGAGACAGAGCGAGACTCTATCTCAAAAAAATAAAAAAATAAAATAAATATATTTTGCAGTGTGTATGTTTGCATCTGAAGTCTTCCAGTATGCCTGATAGAGTGGTTCTTCTAAAAGAATTTACTAAAAAAAGACTAAAAGCTATAATCTCCAAAATGTTTGCAGGAGTGCTGAGATTTTTATAACTGCTCCAGACAGTACAATTAAATATTAGCTTCCAGGATTATAACTTAGTTAGAAATAGGGCCACAAAATTCAAGAAGCGATATGACACGTAAAATGTAGGTGTCAAGGCGAACATCATAAAACAGGTATCGGTGACTTAGAATGGTAATGAAGTCCTCCTGAGTAGCTGGGATCACAGGCGCCCGCCACTGCGCCCGGCTGATTTTTGTATTTGTAGTAGCGATGGGGTTTCACCATGTTGGCCAGACTGGTCTTAAACTCCTGACCTCAGGTGATCCACCCGCCTCGACCTTCCAAAATACTGGGATTACAGGCATGAGCCACCACAGCCGGCCCGCTCTTATTTTAAAGTAGTAAAAAGTTAGCATTTGCTGGATTGCAAAAACAGTCCCCCCAGCTACTATCAGTGTCTAATCATACTCTTAAGATGGAAATGATCAGAATAAGCTGAATAAGAAAGTGAAGGTTGATTTATTCTTTTACAAAAAGAAAAAAAAAAGCAAAGTCATAGCACATAAAACATAAATGCCATTATAGGGTGTGCTAGAAATACTCTTTATAATATAACAAAATAAAGATGTCCTAATCCATGCAGATGAAATAATCCTTACCCATGGAAGTAATACTCCCATAGTTCTCCTTCCTGTCATCCCTATAAAGGGACTTCTGGGACTGGTCCAAATGTCCCCATTCCTCCAGGATGAAGGATACAGCCACATCAGCCACCTCTTCAATTTTCACCAACTTCTGAAACAGGAGATCTCCACTAAATTCTCATTCCCTATATCCAAATTTGGAGTGAGGGGAAGAACTGGGCTCATTAAGAAAAGAAACAAGGAGGAACTGTGCCTCAAAGAGGATGGGGAAGGACTAGGCAGAAAGGAAAAAGGCCAAAGGAATGAAGGTACCAACCCAAGATGGGCCTGGTCACTGGCTAAAGAAACTGAACTCCTGGTGAAGGTTCAGGATGGGTCCTCTCTGAGGGCAAAGGGGCACCAGCTCACCTGGGACCCAGTTGAGAGAAGTGAAGCTGTCAGCTCCTGGCTGTCCTTCAGGGGAAGGGAAGGAACTTGGAGAACAGGAAGGGCTAAGGGAGGAGAAAAAGAGGTTTAAGTGAGAACATCTTTGCCCGGTTCTCATTGCCATCATGTTCCTCTTACGCTCAGGAATCCATAATGGCCCCTACTGCACTGAAGCCAAATTCTTCTGCCTGGCTGTCAAGACCCTCTAATTTCTGGATCCTCTCACACTGTGTTATTTCTCCTTTCCCCTAGACTTCCTACGTTGGTCAGGCTAATCCTTGCTTGTCATTCTGCTATAAAGGATGCATTCTGTGGCCAGGCACAGTGGCTCGCGCCTGTAATACCAGCACTTTGGGAGGTCAAGGCGGGCAGATCACTTGAGGCCAGGATTCAAGGCCATCCTGGCCAACAAGGCAAAATCCCGTCTCTACTAAAAATACAAAAATTAGCCAGATGTAGTGATACATGCCTGTAATCCTGGCTGCTTGAGAAGCTAAGACATGAGAATCACTTGAACCTAGGAGGCAGAGGTTGCAATGAGCCAAGATTGCACCACTGCACTACAGCCTGGGCAACAGAGTCAGCCACTGTCTCAGAAAAAAAAAAAAAAGACTGGGTGTGGTGGCTCACACCTGTAATCCCAGCACTGTGGGAGGCAGATCACAAGGTCAGGAGTTCAAGACCAGCCTGGCTAATATGGTGAAACCCCGCCTCTACTAAAAATACAAAAATTAGCCAGTGTGGTGGCAGGTGCCTATAGTCCCAGCTACTCAGGAGGCTGAGGCAGGAGAATTGCTTGAACCTGGGAGATGGAGGTTACAGTGAGCCAAGATCGCGTCACTGCATTCCAGCCTGGGCGACAGAGCAAGACTCCATCTCAAAAAAATAAAAATAAAATAAAAAGTGGGGGCCAGGCACGGTGGTTCACACGTGTAATCCCAGCACTTTGGGAGGCTGAGGCAGGCAGATCACAAGGTCAGGAGTTAGAGACGAACCTGGCCAATATGGTGAAACCCCATCTCTACTAAAAATGTAAAAATTAGGCGGGCATGGTGGCGGGCACCTGTAGTCCCAGTTGCTCAGGAGACTGAGGCAGGAGAATTGTTTGAACCCGGGAGGTGGAGGTTGTAGTAAGCTGAGATCACACCACTGCACTCTGGCCTGGGTGACAGAGCAAGATTCCCTCTCCAAAGAAAAACAAAGGATGCATTCTACTTTGCCACGATCAAATTTTATTAACTTGAAGAACCACCAAAGTCCCACATCTTCCATGAAACTGAAGCATTCCTAACAGCCCAGGGCTGTTCGAGCTTTAATGTACAAATAAATCACCTACATCCCCTAGGGGATCTTGGTACGTGCAGATGCTGACTGAAAAGGCCTGGGGTGAGACCTGAGAGTTTGCATATCTTTAAAAATTTTTTTTTTGAGACAGTCTCACTCTGTGGCCCAGGCTAGAGTGCAGTGGTACCATCTCAGCTCACTGCAACCTCTGCCTCCCAGGTTCAAGCAATTTTCCTGCCTCAGCCTCCCGAGTAGCTGGGATTACAGGTGTGCACCACCAAGCCTGGCTAATTTTTGTAGTTTTAGTAGAGACAGGGTGTCACCACATTGTCCAGGCTGGTCTCAAACTCCGGTAATTCGCCTGCAATGGCCTCCAAAAATGCTGGGATTACAGGTGTGAGCCACGGTGCCCGGCCCCTAGTTGGCATTTCTAATAAGCTCCCAGGTGATGCTGGTGCTACTGCTCCCTGGACCACTCTTGGATTACCATGGCCTCAGAAATCCCTTCCAGAATTTCCATGGTTACTTTCTATTCAGTCAATAAGTGTGTATTAAAACTACTCTCTATCTGCCTATCTCAGGAACAGACAGAACAATTCTTACCTTGAAAAACTACTGTCTAATGCAAGCTTGCCCAACCCGCGGCCCACGGCCCAGGACAGCTTTGAATGTGGCCCAACAAAAATTTGTAAACTTTCTTTTTTATTATTTTTTTTAAGACCAGTCTCACTCTGTTGCCTACGCTGGAGTGCAGTGGTGCAATCTCAGCTCACTGCAACCTCCGCCTCCCGGGTCCAAGTGATTCTCCTGCCTCAGCCTCCCAAGTAGCTGGGATTACAGGCGCCCACCACCGCACCTGGCTAGTTTTGCTTTTTGAGATGGAGTCTCGCTCTGTTGTCCAGGCTGAAGTGTAGTGGTGTGATCTTGGCTCACTGCAACTTCCGCCTCCCGGGTTCAAGAGATTCTCCTGCCTCAGCTTCCCGAGTAGCTGGAATTACAGGCATGTGCCACCATGCCTGGCTAATTTTTGTGTTTTTAGTAGAGACTGAGTTTCATCATGTTGGCCAGGCTGGTCTCGAACTCCCAGTCTCAAGTGATCTGCCTGGTTCAGCCTCCTAAAGTGCTGGGATTACAGGCATGAGCCACCATGCCCGGCTCATACATTTGTAAACTTTCTTAAAACATTATGAAGGGCCAGGCACGGTGGCTCATGCCTGTAATCCCAACACTTTGGGAAGCTGATGCAGGCGGATCACCTGAGGCCGGGAGTACAAGACCTGCCTGACCAACATGGAGAAACCATCTCTACTAAAAATACAAAATTAGCTGGGCGTGTGGCGCATGCCTGTAATCCCAGCTACTCAGGAGACTGAGGCAGGAGAATCGCTTGAACCCAGGAGGCGGAGGTTGTGGTGAACTGAGATCGCGCCATTGTACTCCAGCCTGGGCAACAAAGTGAAACTCCGTCTCACGAAAAGAAATATGGGATTTTTTTTTTTGCAATTTTTATTTTTTTAAGTTCATCAGCTATGGTTAGTGCGAGTGTATTTTCTGTGTGGCCCAAGACAATTCTTCTTCCAGTGTGGCCCGGAGAAGCCAAAAGATTGGATACCCCTGGCCTAACGGGAAGGGCACACAGGCAAGCCTTACAGCACAGCATGAAGAGTGCCATGACGAAAGTTGACCCAAGTTCCCGTGGGACCACAGAGACAGGGGCACTTACAGAGTGGAGCAGGGGAGGCAGGGGCAGCAGCAAAGCCTTTCCCCGGAAAGTGACTCTGGACTGTAGGAATGGAGATGGGGAAGATGGGGTGCTTTCCCCACAGCAGGAACAGCATGCGCAACACCCAGAAGTCTCACCTCTGGAAGCCAGGGACCACCTGACCCCGAGGTCACCTCTGCTTGCTGTTTGTCTAAGATCCACGGCATGTCTGGATCTCACCATCCACCTGTGCCTTGACTTGCACAGCCTGCCTGTGATTAAGCTGTATACTGGACAGTTTAGACCCTGTATTTAGATCTGGAGTCCTGGAGATCTCGGGGCATCCATGGCTTGCTGATTTCCAATGACTAGGGATTAAGGAGCAATGACACAAAAAGGACAGGACAATGGTTACAGATGAAAGCCAAAAGCAGAGAAGGCATCTGAAACCAGGACTGGCTAAAGACTGAATACATAAGTTGATGAAAATGGTGAGTAAGGTCTATGTCCGAATGAAGAGTAATTTTGCTAAAATAAACCAGCTAGGGTCTGGTTAACAGGGCACAGAGGATGAGAAGCAGCTGGAAACAAAGGACAAGAGCCAGATGGAGAGAAACCCTGAAAGTGGACAGAACCCAAGTGACTCGAGGAGGGAGCAGCCTGTGCCTAGGAGAAGTTGGTGCTGAAGCAAAGATAAGATGTGGCCAGGCGTGGTGGCACATGCCTGTGATCCCAGCTACTCGGGAGGCTAAGGCAGGAGAATCGCTTGAACCTGGGAGGTAGAGGTTGCAGTCACACGACTGCACTCCGGCCTGGGCAAGAGTGAGACCCTGTTTTTAAAAAAAAAAAAAGCAAAGACGAGATGGCTCAGAAGATGGGAGGAGGATGGATTCAGTCAGGCTGCTTGGGTTCAAATCCCAGCTCTGTTATTCCATAGCTTTGTGACGTGGGACAAATCAACTAAACCTCTCGAGGCCTCAGCTTAATTTTTTTTTTTTTTTTTTTGAGACGGAGTCTTGCTCTGTCGCCCAGGCGGGAGTGCGGTGGCACAATCTCCACTCACTGCAACCTCCATCTCCTAGACTCAAGTGATTCTCCTGCCTCAGACTCCCAAGGAGCTGGACTACAGGCGCCTGCCACCACACCCAGCTAATTTTTTTTTGTATTTTTAGCAGAGATGATGGGGTTTCACCATGTTGGCCAGGCTGGTCTCAAACTCCTGACCGCAGGTGATCTGCCCGCCTTGGCTTCCCAAAGTGCTGGGATTACAGGCGTGAGCCACAGGCCCAGCCCTGAGCTTAATTTCTAACAGAAGGATAACAGTAACAGCTATTCCACTGAGCTACTGCAAGGATTACCTGTTGGCACATCCAGGTGTACTGTACACAATTCTAGTGTTCCCATTTCTTTCCTGAGCAGTTTTTTTGTTTGTTTGTTTTGTTTTGTTTTTTGAAATGGAGTCTCACTCTGTTGCCCAGGCCTGAGTGCAGTGGCACAATCTCGGTTCATTGCAACCACCGCCTCCCAGGTTCAAGCGATTCTCCTGTCTTAGCCTCCTAAGTAGCTGCGATTACAGGCATGTACCACCACACCTGGATAATTTTTGTATATTTTTAGTAGAGACGGGGTTTCACCATGTTGACCAGGCTGGTCTCAAACTCCTGACCTCAGATGATCCACCCACCTCAGCCTCCCAAGGTGCTGGGATTACAAGCATCAGTCACCGCCCCAGGCTTTTCTGAGAAGTTTTAAATTTCATTTTTAATTTTTTGTTATGGAGACAGAGTCTGACTCTGGCTCCCAGGCTGGACTGCAGTGGCACCATCACAGCTCATTGCAGCCTCGAACTCCTGGGCTCAAGCAATCTCCCACCTCAACCTCTGGTATAGCCAGGACACAGGTGTGTGCCACCATGCCTGGCTAACTTTTTTTTTTTTTTTTTTCCTGAGATAGAGTTTTGCTCTTGTCACCCAGGCTGGAGTGCAGTGGTGCAATCTCGGCTCACGGCAACCTCCACCTCTCGGGTTCAATCAATTCTCCTGCCTCAGCTTCCTAAGTAGCTACTAGGATTACAGGCATCCACCACCATGCCCGGCTAATTTTTTGTATTTTTAGTGGAGATGGGGTTTCGCCACGTTGGTCAGGCTGGTCTCAAATTCCTGACCTCAGGTGATCCACCCGCCTTGGCCTCCCAAAGTGCTGGAATTACAGGCATGAGCCACCGCACATGGCCAATTTTTGTATTTTTTGTAGAGGCGAGTTTTCGTCACGTTGCCCAGGCTGGTCTCAAACTCCTGGGCTCAAGAGATCCACCTGCTTCAGCCTCCCAAAATGCTGGGATTACAGGCATGAAGCTACTTTCTTATATACCAAAAATAAGATCACTAACACCTTTGTTTAGCTCTCATTGAACATGGTTGAGAATTCCGAATTTTTCATTTGCTGCCCACATTGGCAGAGAGGAAAATTTGCAGAGGACGACTATTATCAATCAATTCAGAAGATGACACAGAAAGACAGCTACACTCTCCAATGAGAATGATGAAACTGAAAGTGTAACAGAGCTTCTAGAATGAGTTTCAAATGATAACATCCTAGATGAATTTTCTTAAACTCAAGAATCAATGATGAAAAATGTATTTCTAATTTCAAAATGGAAAACGGCATTCTTATCTTGTGAGTCATTCAACAGGAAGGACTTCATCACACAGTATTTTGCAATAAGAAGAAGATAGTAAGAGATTCTGGACCATCACATTTTGCTAGAAGGACTTTCTAAAAGCATTGTGTGACACTATTCTTTTCTTTTTTGAGACAGAGTCTTGCTCGCTGCCCAGGCTGGAGTGCAGTGCCGTGGTCTTGGCTCACTGCCACCTTTGCCTCCCGGGTTCAAATGAGTCTCCTGCCTCAGCCTCTTGAGTAGCTGGGATTACAGGCGCGCACCACCATGCCCAGCTAATTTTTTGTATTTTTAGTAGAGACGGGGTTTCATCATCTTGGCCAGGCTGGTCTCCAACTCCTGACCTCAGGTGATCCACCCACCTTGGCCTCCCAAAGTGCAGGGATTACAATTGTGAGCACCCAGCCAACAGTATTCTTGTATCTTTTTTTCTTTTTTTTTTTTCTGAGATGGAGTCTCACTCTGCTGCCAGGCTGGAGTGCAGTGCCGCAGCCTTGGCTCACTGCAATCTCCGCCTCCCTGGTTCAAGCAATTCTCCTGCCTCGGCCTCCCGAGTAGCTGGGACTACAGGTGCACGCCACCACACCCTGCTAATTTTTGTATTTTTAGCAGAGACAGGGTTTCACCATGTTGGCCAGGATGGTCTCGATCTCCTGACCTTGTGATCTGCCTGCCTTAGCCTCCCAAAGTTCTAGGATTACAGGCGTGAGCCGCCGTGCCTAGCCGTTTTTTTTGTTTGTTTTTTTGAGGCAGAGTTTCATTCTGTCACCCACGTTGGAGTGCTCTGGCACAATCTCAGCTTATTGCAACCTCCACTTCCCGAGTTCAAGCAATTCTCGTGCCTCAGCCTCCCGAGTAAGTGGGATTACAGGCTCATGCCACCACACCCAGCTAATTTTTGTACTTTTAGTAGAGACAGGGTTTCACCCTGTTGTCCAGGTTGGTCTCAAACTCCTGACTTCAAGTGATCTGCCTGCGTCAGCCTCCCAAATTGCTGGGATTACAGGCGTGTGCCACTGTGCCCAGCCTCTTTCCTCTTTTATGATGTTCATACATAAAAATGTACTTGATATATTAAAGTTTCTAAAAAGTTGTTTTTCACTATCCTTTGATTCTTCTGTCAACTATGCATAAAATGACTCTTAAAATAGAAAAAAATGGCCGGGCGCGGTGGTTCACGCCTGTAATCCCAGCACTTTGGGAGGCTGAGGTGGGCAGATCACGAGGTCAGGAGATCGAGACCATCCTGGCTAACATGGTGAAACCTGTCTCTACTAAAAATACAGAAAATTAGCTGGGCGTGGTGGCGGGCGCCTATAGTCCCAGCTACTTGGGAGGCTGACGCAGGAGAATGGCGTGAACCCGGGAGGCGGAGCTTGCAGTGAGCCGAGATCGTGCCATTGCACTCCAGCCTGGGCGACAAAGCAAGACTCCGTCTCAGGAAAAATAAAATAAAATAAAATAAATAAAATAGAAAAAAACAGAAAAAAAAATTAGAAGGATTCACTGGCCCCACAGGGTCAACCATGAGATCTATTTTTCCTGGTACACTGAGGGTTAAATGAGTGCTTTTAGGGAAAATGCTTAGAACAGTTCCTGCACAGAGCACATGCTATGGAAGCCACATCGCTGCTGCTGCTGCTGTTCTTTTTATCACAGCGAAAGGAAAGCTGGAAATGATTAGGGCAGGGACACATGTCAAGGGAAAGACCTGACCAACAAACGGAGCCTAGAAATCTAGAATTAAACCGAGAAAATACAGTCCCTTATCCACAGTCTCTTATCCACAATGCTGAAATCTGAAAGCTAAAATACCAAAGGTGTTCCTTTCCTTTCATTAAACTTAGGCGTTGAACTAATTTGACAGCAAAATTTGACCTGATGTGAAGGTATTTAAATCTTTATTTAATAAACTTAGTATAAAAATGCACACATTTCACTGCAGAAATATTAATGTGTGTGATTACAGGTACCAACCCAAACCCTGTTGCTAGTTTGATGTGTGGTATATAAGTCATATTATCCAAAAAAAATTAAAATAAAATAAATAAATCATACTACCTTACTAAATCTGCAAAATGCTGAATTCTAAAATATATCTGACACCAAGGGCTTCTGATTAGGGACTGAACACATCATAATATAATACTCAGCTGTTCCTTTTTTCTAACTTGATGTGTATCTAAGACTGGTTAATAAAACTGAGGAGGGGAGGAAAAAAGAGAGAATAAATGTTTTGGCCGGGCGCGGTGGCTCAAGCCTGTAATCCCAGCACTTTGGGAGGCCGAGGCGGGTGGATCACGAGGTCAGGAGATCGAGACTATCCTGGCTAACATGGTGAAACCCCGTCTCTACTAAAAATACAAAAAATTAGCCGGGCACGGTGGCGGGCGCCTGTAGTCCCAGCTACTTGGGAGGCTGAGGCGGGAGAATGGCGTGAACCCGGGAGGCGGAGCTTGCAGTGAGCCGAGATCATGCCACTGCACTCCAGCCTGGGAGACACAGTGAGACTCCGTCTCAAAAAAAAAAAAATGTTTTAAAGGTCACTGTGAAAAGCTACTTTAAGTTAGATTTCAAGGTGAGTGAATGAGCAGCGAGAAATGAATGCAATTAGGAACTGGGGAGCTTTTTTTTTTTTTTAACATAAGCATTAAGACAAGAAAATCTGTGAGGGAGGCTGAGCACAGTGGCTCATACCTCTAATGTCAGCACTATGGGAAGACAAGGCAGGTGGATCACTTGAGGCCAGGAGTTCAAGACCAGCCTGGTCAACATGGTGAAACCCCATCTCTACTAAAAATACAAAAATTAGCCGGGCATGGTGGCAGGCACCTGTAGTCCCAGCTACTCAGGAGGCTGAGGTGAGGGTATCACTTGAACCTGGGAGGCAGAGGGTGCAGTGAACCAAGATCATACCACTGCTCTTCATCCTGGGCAAAAGGGCGAGACTCTATCTCAAAAATAAAAGAAAGACAATCTATGACAGAGAAGCAAAAATCTGTGATACTTTTGTAAAAGACCTGTAGATCTTTTAACAGTCCCTGTACCCAGAGCTGTCATCATTTGCACTGTAGCTTTTTAATGAAACTGGTGTAATTCCTAGACATCCTAGGGATGGCTTTCATGGAACACCAGGGACTCAACTCCAGGTCCCTGGCCTTTCTCTGCTTCTAGACCCTGCAGGCTGTAGAGAGGCTGCTCAGCCTAGAGTCCCTCTCCTGCAGATGGTGCCTGCCACATGGCCAAGACACCCATTCTCAAGCTCTATCTGTTCCACTGCATCACTGAGCCTCACCATTTTCCTCCAGGAGATGAGGCTTCTGTGGCACTTGCTCTGGCTGGGTGTCCACGGTCAGGGGCTGGGGACTGCAGGACTCCTGCACTGCTCCAGGTGGTGCCATCTTCTGAGGAAGCCCGTCAGGGCAGGCGACAATCTAACAACCACAACCACAACCGATCAGTACAGTTACAGAGAAGGCTATGAAAGAAATCAGTAGAGTCACAGTGGACTTTCATTCATTCCTTTGCCAAATATTTAATGTGCATCTACAATGAGCCAGGCACTGATTATGCAGTTATTTAATAAATATGGTTTACTTCTAGTTGGAGAAGACGTTCATCAAACACATCAAAACACAAAAAATACATAATTACGAACTGGGCTGTATGTTGGAAAGGAAAAGAAACTAATTCCATGAGACAGAACAGAGGAGACCTATTTTAGACTGGGAGGCCAGGGAAGGCTTTCCAGAGGAAGTGTCCCTTAAGTAAACACTTAAAGGTTGAGAAGGGCTGGGCTCCGTGGCTCACAACTATAATCCCAGCACTTTGGGAGGCCGAGGCGGGCGGATCATGAGGTCAGGAGGTCAAGACCATCCTGGCTAACACAGTGAAACCCCATCTCTACTAAAAAAAAAATACAAAAAAATTAGCTGGGTGTGGTGGCGGGCTCCTGTAGTCCCAGCTACTCAGGAGGCTGAGGCAAGAGAATGGCGTGAACCCGGGAGGCGGAGCTTGCAGTGAGCCGAGATCAGGCCACTGCGCTCCAGCCTGGGTGACAGAGCAAGACTCCGTCTCAAAAAAAAAAGGGATGAGAAGAAGCCAGCCAGGAAAAACGCAGAAGTGACCCAGGCAGACAGAACACTCAAAAACTCTCTCAGGGCCAGGTAGGGGTAGCTCATGCCTGTAATCTCAACACTTTGGGAGGCTGAAGTGGATCACTTGAGCCCAGGAGTTCAAGACAAGCCTGGGAAACCCAGTGAGATCCTGTCTCTCCAAAAAATTAAAAATTAGCCAGGCATGGTGGCATGTCCCTGCGGTCCCAGCTACTCAGGAGGCTGAGGTGGGAAGATCACTTGAGCCCAGGACGTCAAGGCTGCAGTGAGCTATGATCACACCATTGCACCCTAGCCTTGGTGACAGAAAGAAAAGAAAAGAAAAGAAAAGAAAAGAAAAGAGAAAAAGAAAAAGGAAGGAAGGAAGGGAGGGAGGGAGGGAAGGAAGGAAAATTAGGCAGAAAGAGGATGTCTGGTACAGTCAGGAACCATAAGAAGGCCAGTGTGTGAAGAGGAAATAGAGGTGAGAAGAGAGATTGGAATAGTCATCATAGCACTCAGGAAGTCACACTGGACAGACCAACATCGAGACTGAGGCTACCTCACACCCTGCATGCTACAGTCCTCCCCCTTTCTGTTTTTGGTTCTGGCTCAGCCCTAGGTATACACAATTACTCTGCCACAACCACTCTCTAGAACCTGCCAATTCTGGAAGGTACTAGTTCACTACTAACATATTGGAATGTAGTAAGTTCCTTTCCCGTTTTCTCCCTCCCTTAGGTTTCAAAGCACTTTTTTTCCGAACCCTCCTGGTACTGGTAAAATGTGGTGTAGGAGTTCCGTTAAGAGACAGCTGCAGGCCGGGCATGGTGGCTCATGCCTGTAATCCCAACACATTGGGAGGCAGAAGCAGGTGGATGACTTGAGTTCAGGAGTTTGAGACCAGCCTGGGCAACATGGCGAGACCACGCCTCTACTAAAAATACAAAAATGAGCCAGGTCTGGTGGCATACATCTATAGTCCCAGCTACTTGGGAGGCTGAAGTGGAAGGATCGCTTGAGCCTGGAAGGCAGAGGTTGCAGTGAGCTGAGATTGTACCAATGCACTCCAGCCTGGGTGACAGAGCAAGATTCTGTCTCAAAAATATAAATAAACAGGCCGGGAGCGGTGGCTCACGCCTGCAATCCTAGCACTTTGGGAGGCCAAGGCGGGCAGATCACCTGAGGTAAAGAGTTCAAACCAGCCTGACCAACATGGATAAACCCCATCTCTAACAAAAACACAAAGTTAGCCAGGTGTGGTGGCGCACGCCTGTAATCCCAGCTACTCAGTAGGCTGAGGCAGGAGAATTGCTTGAACCTGGCAGGCGGAGGTTGCAGTGAGCCGAGATTATGCCATTGCACTCCAGCCTGACAACAAGAGTGAAACTCCATCTCAAAAATAATAATAATAATAATTAAATTAATAAATAAAAATAAAAAATAAACAAAATCCATTAACCATAAAATAAAATACTTAACTAACTGTATAAAAATGTTAAAACCTTCAGGAGACTGAGGCAGGAGAATGAACCCAGGAGGCGGAGGTTGCAGTGAGCCAAGATCAGGCCACTGCACTCCAGCCTGGGTGACAGAGCAAGACGCCGTCTAAAAAAAAGAAAAAAATTTAAAACCTAGCTGGGCACAGTGGCTCACACCTGTAATCCCAGCACCTTGGGAGGGCAATGCAGGAGGATCCCTTGAGCCCGGGAGTTCCAGACCAGCCTAGGCAACTTGGCAAGACCTCATCTACAAAAAAAATTTTTTTTAGTTTAGCTGTATGTGGTGGCAAGTGCCTGTAGTCCTAGCTACTCAAGAGGATCACTTGAGGCCAGGAGTTCAAGACTGCAGTGAGCTATGATCGTGCCACTGTACTCCAGCCTGGATAATGGAGTGAGGCCCTATCTCTAAAGAAAGAAAACATTAAAAACAAAAATCTCCACAAGCAAAGACAAACAACAAACTGGAAAAATAACGCTTACAACTCATATGACAGACACAATGCTTATTGTTTCTAATAGGTAAAAAAAAAGATAAGGAATATAAACAGATAATTCACCACAGAAAAGGGCATACAAATAATCCTTAAAAATATATGCTGTGGTCAAACAAAAGAAATTCCAATTGAAATTTCACAGAAATGGCCGGGCGTGGTGGCTCACACCTATAATCCCAGCACTTTGGGAGGCCAAAGTAGGTGGATCACCTGAGGTCGGGAGTTTGAGAACATCCTGGCCAACATGGTGAAACACCATCTCTATTAAAAATACAAAAATTAAGCCAGTCATGGTGGCTCATGCCTGTAATCCTAGCACTTTGGGAGGCAAAGGCAGGAGGATCACCTGAGGTCAGGAGTTCAAGACCAGCCTGGCCAACATGGCGAAACCCCATCTCTACTAAAAATACAAAAATTAGTTGGGTGTGGTGGTGCATGTCTGTAATCCCAGTTATTCAGGCTGAGGCAGGAGAATCACTTGAACCCGGGAGGCAGAAGTTGCAGTGAGATGAGATTGCGCCACTGCACTCCTGCCTGGGAGACAGAGCGAGACTCCATCTCAAAAAAACAAAAATTAAAAAACTAAAAAAATTAGCCAGGTGGTAGTGGCGCATGCCTATAATCCCACCCACTTGGGAGGCTGAGGCAGGAGAATCGCATGAGCCTGGGAGGTGGAGGATGCAGTGAGCCGAGACTGCACCATTGCACTACAGTCTGGGTGACAGAGTAAGACCCTGTCTCAAAAAAAAAAAAAAAGAAAAAGAAAAAAAAAATTTCACAGAAATAAAATATTGAATCTCTTTTTTTTTTTTTTTTTTTTTGAGAGAGAGTCTCACTCTGTCGTCCAGGCTGGAGTGCAGTGGTGCAATCTCAGCTCACTGCAACCTCTGCCCCCCGGGTTCAAGCGATTCTCCTGCCTCAGCCTCCCGAGTAGCTGAGACTACAGGCACATGCCACCACACAGGGCTAATTTTTGTATTTTTAGTAGAGACGGGGTTTCACCATATTGGCCAGGATGGTCTCGATCTGATCTCACGATCCACCTGCCTCAGCCTCCCAAAGTGCAGGGATTACAGGCGTGAGCCACTGTGCTCGGCCAATACTGCATCTTATGTACTGGCAATTATCACAAATTTTGGTAACATTGTGCTATCAGGTTATGGCCACAAAATTTCTCTCATACATTGTTGGTGGTAGTCTAAATTGTTATACCCTCTATGAGGGAACGAGCCTGTCAACAGCTATCAAAATTACAAATGTACTTTTTTTTTTGAGATGGAGTCTCGCTCTGTCGCCAGGCTGGAGTGCAGTGGCACAATCTTGGCTCGCTGCAACCTCCGACTCCCGGGTTCAAGCAATTCTCTTGCCTCAGCCTCCCGAGTGGCTGGGATTACGTGCCACCTCACCCAGCTAATTGTTGTATTTTTAGTAAAGACGGGGTTTCACCATGTTGGCCAGGATGGTCTCGATCTCCTGACCTCATGAACCGCCCACCACGACTTCCCAAAGTGCTGGGATTACAGGTGTGAGCCACCATGCCCAGCCTACAAATGTACATCTAAGCCAACAATTTTGAGTTTCAAGCACTCCTTCTACAGTTAATTTTATACACATATATTTTTTCAATTTAAATTTTTTAACTTTTTACTTTTTTTTGAAATAGGGTATGCCTCTGTCACATAGGCTGGAATGCAGTGGCAAAATCACAGCTCACTGCAGCCTCAAACTCCCAGGCTCAAGGGATCCTGCTGCCTCGGCCTCCTGAGTAGCTGGAAGTATAAGTGCATGCCACCACACCCAGCTAATGTTTTGTTTGGTTTTTCTGGTAGAGATGGGGTCTCGCTACGTTACCCAGGCTAGTGTGGAACTCCTGGCTTTTTTTTTTTTTTTTTTTTTTTTTTTTTTTTGAGACAGAGTCTTGCTCTGTGGCCCAGGCTGGAGTGCAGTGGTCAGTCTCAGCTCACTGCAAGCTCCGCCTCCCGGGTTTCACATCATTCTCCCCTGCCTCAGCCTCACGGTGACTGGGACTACAGGCGCCACCTAAGCCCAGCTAGTTTTCCAGCATTTTTAGTAGAGGCCGAGGTTTCACCAGGTTGGCCAGGATGGTCTCGATCCTGGCCTCGTGATCCGCCCGTCTGGCCTCCCAAGTGCTGGGATTACAGGCATTTTAGCCGGCGGAACTCCACGGTTTTAAGTGATCCTCCCACCTCAGGTTCCCAAAGTGCTGGGATTACAGGTGTGAGCCACCGTGCCCAGCCCATATGTATATATACACATACATATGTATATTACATACATACATATATATATTCATACATAGGTGAGATACTCATTGCAGCAAAGTTTGTTATAATACAAATTTATAAACAATCTCAAGGAACAATTTAAATGGAACAACTCAAACTCCTTCCATAGAAGTTAATACAATGCAATTTCAAAGAGCGAGATAGCTGTAATGGCAGTGGCATGGAAGAAACCAAGATATACGAAAAAAGAGGCAGAAGTGTACAGTGACTTAAAAGACAATTGCGTTTTTCCAAAGTATGAGACATATATATATGCTTATACATACATAATATGGTACAGCTCTGTAAGAATACACAGATGAGAACTAGGCAGTTGAGAGAAATTGGGGATAGGAGGAAAACTTACTTTTCATTATAACCTTATATACCTCTTTGAATTTTGTATCATGTCACTCAAAAAATAAACACAGTGGCCAGGCACGGTGGTTCACGCCTGTAATCCCAGCACTTTGGGAGGCCGAGGTGGGAGGATCACAAGGTCAGGAGATCGAGACCATCCTGGCTAAAACAGTGAAACCCCGTCTCTACTAAAAATACAAAAATAAAAAATAAAAAATAAAATTAGCCAGGCGTGGTGGCGGGCGCCCGCAGTCCCAGCTACTCCGGAGGCTGAGGCGGGAGAATAGCGGGAACCCGGGAGGCGGAGCTTGCGGTGAGCCGAGATTGCGACACTGCACTCCAGCCTGGGTGACAGAGCGAGACTCCGTCTCAACAATCAATCAATGAATCAATCAATCAATACAGTAATTTAAAAAATAAACAAAATCGCAGATTGTCTTCTACAGGTTAACACACTGGATATTGCTTCTCTTTGCTGGAGTGGCAGGAAGTCACAGGGTACCTAATCCCAGGAGAACAAAAGAATATGAATGAAGCACCAGAGGGCTAAGAATCTCACCCCTGCTCAGCAGATCGTTCACTCCTCTCCTTCACTGCTCATATAGCTTCTCTTTGACTCACCTGCTGTCTGCGTTCCTCAAGTTCTCGCTGTATATTTTCTATCACGGCCACTGCCTCTTCTCCACTTTCAGGGTGATGTTCTCTCACCCAGGGCTGGAACTCCTCAGGCAGGATGGTCAGGAACTGCTCCAGCACCAGCAGCTCCAGGATCTGCTCCTTTGTGTGCAGCTCGGGCCTCAGCCACTCACAGCAGAGCACCCGGAGTTGGCTGAGAGCCTCCCGGGGTCCTGAAGCCTCATGGTACTGGAAGTGCCTGAAGCGCTGGTAAAAAGTCTCAAACGTTGGAGGGTTGTACTCCTGCATCCAGGTGCAGTCTTCTTCTTCCACCTTCACTATGAGAAGGTCTTCCTGCTCCTGGGAAGTCTCAGCTGGGGGGTCTAAGTCTATAACTTCCCGGGTTTCGGTCATTATCATTCCAACTCAGAGGGAAGTCCCTTGAGGCTGGCTGTGTTACACTGAACCAATTGGTTTTCTACTCTTTAAGATCTTCTGAAGGACACTTTCAGTAGCATGCAACCTACTGACGTATTGGGAATCATTATTAGCAAAGACAGATGGCAAAGAGGTCATCTATACTAAAGATGACTACTCAACAAAGTAATTACTTAAAAATAAGGACTACAAAGTAGCCATCACTTCACCCACAAAATGATAAGTAATAAGGAATATCGCCAACATTTAAAAAGTGTATTAGAGAGCCATACAAATCTAACATCAGGCCCAACCTAAAACACAGTTTTAGAGTGAAGAACTTTACATTCCATATAAACAACGGGACAAGACTAGTCCAGACGCAGCCGCTCCTTCTCTCTACCATAAGACAAACTTAAGTCGGAATAGGGGTGAAAATCATTATAATGGTCAAAACTGAGCCTGTCCTCTAACCTACAAGAGCTTGACAGGCCAAGGGGAGACTCCATCGGTCCCAAAGAGAAGCAGCGTTTATAAGGTACACATCTGAACCGGGATTCCTCAGAATGGCCCCTGACCCAGAGATACAGAGACTGTGGCCCGGTCAAGGTTAGGGACAGGACCCCCGTCCAGTCACGAAGCCCCTGCCCTCTCCCCTCAAGGCCCCACTCTAGGGGAGCTCTCCTGGAACATCAAGCTCCCCGCAGCCGAGGCTGGGAAGATGCGGTTCTTCCCACGGAGAGAAACCGAAGCCGACACTTCCCAGTACTTCCTCGCCGGAAGTAACCAAGTCCAATCTTGCCCTCTCCAACGGGGTTAAACGGTTAGATCCCACCCCCCCGAAAGCACTTCCGCGTCCTCTCTAGGAATCCCGGAGGACCTCGCCTCGCAGGCGGGGCGGACCAATCGGCGGGGATATGGACGCGGGCCCCAAGTCCCAGCCCACCCTCAGTGACTCGCACGTCCCCAGGGCCCCCGAAGCCGCTCGCACAGCATCATCAAAGCGAGGAGGCAAACGGAGCCACCCTCTCCCCTGCTCCAACCCAAAGCCATTGAAACAGCCCAAGCTCCTCCCCTTTCAGTGGGGCGGGGGAGGGGGAGGGGCCTCCGGGGTTGGGCTGAGGTTGCTCGTGTCTGATTGGCCGGGGAGCTTGCGCCTTCCCCCACCCCCAACGCTCTGCGCCCGGATTCGAAGTAGGTCTGTACCTTGCTGAGAGCTCGCAAACCTCGCTTATGTTGAATTTGGGGCCCTTGGGTTTTCTTCACCCGCATCCTCGCTACTCTCACTACCCACTTTCCAAAGACACCCACCTCTTGACCACCGCAGTAGGCTCAGAAGGCCGATATCTTCAACGTCACACCCGGGAGTCGCGGGGACCATCGGCTCCCAGGACTACATCTCCCAGGAGGGGGCGCGCGGGACTCGCCGGTTGGCCAATGGGGGCGCGGCTCGCTTTGCAGCCTCGGTCTCGCAAGCCTATCAGAAGGTGGCAGAGCCGGGAGTCGTGTCCTCTGGAGCCCCGGCAAGAAGGCTGGGGGTGGGCGGAGGGAGCGGGGCATCCCTTTGAAGGAAGGGGCGTTGCTTACGCAGGGCTTCCCTGGCCAAGGGGTTCTTATCCTTAATGATAACCTCTTTTCAGCCAGACGCGGGGTCCCATGTTTGTAAGCCTGGCGAATAGACAGGCTAAGGAAGCAAGATAGCTTGAGCACAAGAGTTCGAGACCAGCCTGGGCAACATAGCGAGACCCCTGTCTATTTGTAATACCCTCCCTTGGACTTGGACGGGCTCCGTGACTCACACCTGTAATGCCAGCTTTTTGGGAGGCCGAGGTGGGTGGATCACCTGAGGCCAGGAGTTCGAGACCAGCCTGGCCAACATGGTGAAACCCCCGTCTCTACTAAAAATACAATAACTTAGCTGGGCGTGGTGGTGCGAGCCTGTAATCCCAGCTACTTGAGAAGCTGAGACAGGAGAATCACTTGAATCCTGGAGGTTGAGGTTGCAGTGAGCCGGGATCGTGCCATTGCACTCCAGCTTCGGCAACACAGTGAGACCCCATCTCTCAGTAATAATCTCTCTTGATTTTTTTTTCTGAGACAGAGTCTCCCTCTGTTGCCCAGTCTGGAGGGCAATGGCACGATCTCAGCTCACTGTAACGTCTGCTCCCAGGTTCTAGCAATTCTCTCCTGCCTCAGCCTCTCGAGTAGCTGGGATTACAGGCACGCTCACCACGCCCAGTTTATTTTGTATTTTTAGTAGAGACCGGGTTTCCCCATGTTGCCCAGGCTGGTCTCGAACTCTTGACCTCAGGTGATGCTCCTGCCTCGGCCTCCCAGTGCTGGGATTACAGGCGGGAGCCACTGCGCCCGGCCAATCTCTCCTTTTCATATTTTCATATGGTGCCTTATAGTTCCCAAGCCGCACCCCAGTGCCCCGCGCCGTTCACAAAGTTGATGGGCAGGCAGGAGAAGAGTTACTGTTGCCACTGTTTTACAGGCGTGAAGGAAGGAACTGCTGTGAAATTGCAGCATCTGCAAAGAGATGAGAAGATATTTAGAAGTTAAAGGTCTCTTTTCAGGGAACCTAAAATCTTGCATTGTAAGTAGCTTCCTATCTAGGACCGAACCCCAGGTGAATGTTTGCATTGCCTGTACTTTGTGTGTGAGTGAAGTGGTATAGGATTTTGCACCTATGGCTTAATTTCGTTGCCCTTATAAAGTTGTTTAATGTCTATGAAAGTTGCTCCAGATGGGCATGGTGCCTCACGCCTGTAATCCCAGCATTTTGGGAGGCCGAGGTGAGAGGATCACTTGAATCCAGGAGTTCAAGACCGGCCTGCCCTTTTTACCCTGTCTCTGCAAAAAATAAAATAAAATTAGCTAGGCATGGTGGTGCATGCCTGTAGTCTCAACTACTCAGCAGGCTGAGACTGGAGGATCACTTGAGTTCAAGAGATTGGGGCTGCAGTGAGTTACGATTGTGCCATTGCACTTCAGCACCTCAGTGACAGAGACAGCCCGTCTCAAAAAAAAAAAAAAAATTTAAGGTGGATATCCATTCTTTTCTAATATATTTACCTCCATTTGAATTATTTATTTATTTATTTTTATTTATTTAGTTTTATTTATTTATTTTGAGACGGAATCTCACTTTGTTGCCCAGGCTGGAGTGCAGTGGTGCGATCTCGGCTCGCTGCAACCTCCGCCTCCCAGCTTCAAGTGATTCTCCCGCCTCAGCCTCCCGAGTAGCTGGGATTACAGGCACGTGCCACCACACCTGGCTAATTTTTTGTGTTTTTAGTAGAGACGGGGTTTCACCGTGTTAGCCAGGATGCTCTCGATCTCCTGACCTTGTGATCTACCTGCCTCGGCCTCCCAAAGTGCTGGGATTACAGGGGCGAGCCACCGCAACCGGCCTGAATTATTTATAAATACCTTTTGCATTTCAATAATTTATTTCTTAAATAGATAACAGATTTGCATGAGTCAAAATTCAGAAAGGCACTTAAAGTCTTCCTCTCATTCTCTTTCTACATTCATTTTTCTCTCTAGAGATAGCCAAGATGACTAGTTTCTTTCTTTCTCTTTTTTTTTTTTTTTTTTTGAGATGGAGTTTTCCCCGTTGCCCAGGCTGGAGTCAATGGTGCGATCTTGGCTTACCGGAACCTCTGCCTCCCAGGTTCAAGCAAATTCTCCTGCCTCAGCCTCCCATGTAGCTGCGATTACAGGCATAAGCCACCATGCCCGGCTAATTTTGTATTTTTTAGTAGAGACAGGGTTTCTCCATGTTGGTCAGGCTGGTCTTGAACTCCCGACCTCAGGTGATCCACCCACCTTGGCCTCCCAAAGTGCTGGGATTACAGGTGTGAGCCACCACACCTGGCACCATAGGTGACATTTTTATGTCTAGTTATTAAACATGCCTGGATTGATAAATAGTGTTTGGTTTGTTTGGGCGTGGGGTGGAGACGGGGGTTGCTTGAACCCAGGAGGCGGAGGTTGCAGTGAGCTGAGGTCTGGAGTTCAAGACCATCCTGGCTAACATGGTTAAACCGCATCTCTCCTAAAAATACAAAAAATTAGCCGGGTGTGGTGACACGCGCCTGTAATCCCAGCTACTGGCGAAGCGTAATCCCAGCTACTCGGGAGGCTGAGGCAGGAGAATAGCTTGAACCTGAACGAGACTCCATCTCAAAAAAAAAAAAAAAAAAATTTAAATTTTGTATGGAGACACAGTCTCACTATGTTGCTCAGGCTGGTCTGGAACTCCTGGGCTCAAGCGATCCTCTAATTTTATGTAAGTTGCAAGTCACCAGCAGCTTGACATCAACCAAGGCACTTTGTTTTAGAGATAGACTCTTGCTCTGTCACCCAGGCTGGAGTGCAGTGGTCGGATCATATCTCACTGCAGTCTTGACCTCCTGGGCTCAAAGGATCCTCTGACCTCAGCCTCCTGAGTAAGTGGTGTGTCAGAAGTTGGTTCCTTCCGGTGGGTTCTTGGTCTCCCTGACTTCAGGAATGCAGCTGCAGACCTTCGCAGTGAGTGTTACAGCTCTTAAAGATGGCACTGACCCAAAGAGTAGCAGCAAGACTTACTGTGAAGAGCAAAAGAACAAACCTTCCACAGCATGGAATGGGACCCCAGCGGGTTGCCGCTGCTGGCTGGGGTGGCCAGCTTTTAATCCCTTATTTGTCCCCTCCATGTCCTAGTTCTGTCATATCAGAATGCCCTTTTCTCCATCTTCCCTGCGATTGGCTACTTTTAGTATCCTGCTGATTGGTCCATTTTACAGAGCGCTGATTGGTGCATTTTACAAACCTCTTGCTAGCTACAGAGGGCTGATTGGTGCATTTTTACAAACCTCTTGTAAGACAGAAAAGGCCAAGTCCCCACTCCACCCAGGAAGTCCAACTGGCTTCCCCTCTCACTAGGACTACAGATGCACGCCACCACACCCAGCTAATTTTTTATTTTTTTGTATAGATGGGGGTCTCCAATTCCCGAGTTCAAGCGATCTCTACCCCTTGGCCTCCCAAAATGCTGGGATTACAGGCATAAGCCACTGAGCCAGGCCAGGACACATCTTTGAGCCTCAATTTCCTCATCTTTGTTAGGATCAAAGTCGTTAACATCTGATGTACATGGAAGCACTTAGTCTAAAAAAAAAAAACCAAAAAAACAAAAAAACTTTTTCTAACCGGGTGCAGTGGCTCACGCCTGTAATCCCAGCACTTTGGGAGGCCAGGGCAGGCGGATCACGAGGTGTGGAGATCGATACCAGCCTGACCAACAGGGTGAAACGCCATCTCTACTAAAAATACCAAAATTAGCCAGGCATGGTGGCGCGCGCCTGTAGTCCAAGCTGCTGAGGAGGCTAAGACAGCTTGGCGACAGAGCGAGAGTCCGTCTCAAAAAAGAAAAAACAAAAAACTTTGTCCAACCTGGGCAATATAGTGAAACCCCGTCCCTACAAAAAAATTAATAAAGCTGGGCGTGTTCGCGCGCACCTGTAGTCCTAGATACTTGAGAGGCTGAAGCTGGAGAACTGCTTGAACCCGGGAGACAGAAGTTGCAGTGAGCCGAAATCGCGCCACTGCAGTCCAGCCTGGGCGACAGAGCCAGACTCTGTCTATTTAATCCTGAAAGTTCCCGCACTTGCCGGAGCTCGGGCCACCGGCTCGGACGCCTGTATTTCCCTGGGCTGCAGGAAACCGTCAAGACCCACTGCGTCGGGCGGGGCTCCGACGATAAACCAGCGAGATGCACCTCACCCCATCAGGCGCCTAGAGAGGCCCCGGAAATGCAGGGAAGGGTGGCGCAGGGCGTCCGTGACGCACTTCCGGCACGGGATGTTTTCGGTGGCTGGACTGAGGGAGCTGTAGACGCAAAGCTGAGGAAAGGAAGAAGTGTGGGAGAGGGGCCTGGTGTGGTGGGGCCCGGTGTTTGGGACCGGAGGGTTTGAGGGCTGATGAGTTCCTTGGGTTTGCTCTTTCTTCACCTGAAAGGAAGACTCCAGGAAGGGCAGCACATGCCGGAGAAAGATGAATTCCAGCTTGACCGCCCAGAGTCGCGGCAGTGACGCCGAGTTGGGACCCTGGGTGATGGCTGCGAGGTCCAAAGAAGCGGCGCCGTCCCAACGCGACGGACTTTTGCCCGTGAAAGTGGAGGAAGACTCACCCGGAAGTTGGGAGCCCGGCTATCCAGGGGCTTGGCCAGACCCCGAAACTTCTCGACTGCACTTTAGGCAGCTGCGTTATCAGGAGGTGGCTGGACCGGAAGAGGCGCTGAGCCGGCTCCGAGAACTCTGTCGTCGGTGGCTGAGGCCTGAGCTGCTCTCCAAGGAGCAGATCCTGGAGCTGCTGGTGCTGGAGCAGTTCCTCACCATCCTGCCCGAGGAGCTCCAAGCCTGGGTGCGAGAGCACTGCCCGGAGAGCGGGGAGGAGGCAGTGGCCGTGGTGCGGGCTCTGCAGCGAGCGCTCGATGGAACCTCACCTCAGGTGAGAAGCGAAAGACCCATTCTGGAGGTGGGAGTGTGGAAAATAGGCGTGTATGGGGTGCTCTGCGTTTCGGAAGTTATTTCCTTATTACATTTCGTGTGAACGTTGGGGTGTGTATGGACTTCCTTTCCGCAGGCCACAGTGACAGATCCATCCAGGAGATGACTTTATAGACCTCAGCATAAAGCCAACACGGATTACTGATTTTCTTTTTTCTTTTTTTCTTTTTTTTTCCTTTTCTGTTGTTGTTGTTTGAGGTGGAGTTTCAGTCTTGTCGCCCAGGCTGGAGTGCAATGGCGCGATCTCGGCTCACTGCAACCTCTGACTCCCGGGTCCAAGCGATTCTCCTGCCTCAGCCTCCTGAGTAGCTGGGATTACAGGCGCCCGCTACCACGCCCGGCTAATTTTTGTATTTTTAGGAGAGATGGGGTTTCACCGTGTTGGCCAGGCTGGTCTCAATCTCCTGACCTCAGGTGATCCGCCCGCCGTGGCCTCCCAAAGTGCTGGGATTACAGGTATGATCCACCGCGCCCGGTCGTGTGTACTTTTAATCTATGTCATATTTCTATTCCCATACATCACAGTGATACAAGTTAAAGAAATATTTTGCTCTTACCTACCCCCAAAATTAGTGTAAATAGTCCACAGAAAGGCTTTTCAGCATTACAAGAGAATGTCAGCCTCTATCTCTGATCTCTCCAAACTCCCTGGTCAGTCCAAGAATCAAGAAGAGTGATAGTGCTGTACAGGGACAGCAGGTACTGAATTGGGCTCTTGTGTTGTTCCCAGGGGATGGCGACTTTCGAGGACATGGCTGTGTCTCTAACCTGGGAGGAGTGGGAGCGCCTGGACCCAGCACGGAGGGACTTCTGCAGAGAGAGTGCACAGAAGGATTCCGGGAGCACAGTTCCGCCTAGTGAGTGCTGTTGCTCTGCTGGTTTATTGTGGTGTGTGATTTGTGAAGGGGTGGTCCATTACCATCCCTGAGCCATTATGCCATTCCCAGACTTGGGCTGAGAGCCTTCAGGTGTCTATCTGTAACCCAGGCAGGAGCCTATGTACTGCTAGGTGCTAGATTCAGCTTTTTACTTTGGTTCATTTTTAATGTCTTATACATACAGAAAACTATATAAAAAAAAAATAGATAATGACCATCCCCTGTGTCCACCACCCAAGTTTATCCGATCTTAATACTTGGCCACATTGCCAGAGAAATATGTTCCAGCTGGAGGTGAGGCCCCCACATAGCCTCCTGGAAATCCTTCCCCTCTATCCTTCTCAGTAAGCTGACTGTTGTGTTTATGACTTCCATGCATGTCTTATATTGTCTCTACATAGACACGTAGCTCCACGCTGTATATCATTACTGTATGGCTTTTTTTTAACTCAATATTACATTTTTGAGATTTACTCATGTTGATGCATGGAGCTCTACCTGTTTTACTGTCCAGATACTCCAGAATTCTATCCATTTCTGTTAATGGACATCTAGGTGTCTTAAGTTTTAACCATTACAGCGTTGCACCGAACATTCTTGTATATTCTTGCATATTTTTGTGTATTTGTTCCTATGTTGGAGTTTCTGAAGAGAATATGCCTAGAGACAGGCAGTAGTCCCCTCTTCCTGGTTTTGCTTTCTGTGGTTTCACTTACACACAGTACGCAGTACAACCAGATATTTTAAGACAGAGACCACATTCACATGACTATTATTACAGTATAGCATTTGTTTTTCATTTTTTGTCTTTGGTTTTGGGGGTTTTCTTGAGATGGAGTTTTCCTCTTGTTGCCCGGGGGAGTGAGTGCAGTGGTGTGGTCTCAGCTCATTGCAACCTCTGCCTCCCAAGCCAAGCAATTCTCCTGCCTCTGTCCCCTGAGTAGCTGGAATTACAGACATGCCCCACCATGCTCAGCTAATTTTGTATTTTTAGTAGAGACGGGATTTCCCCATGTTGGCCAGACTGGTCTTGAACTCCTGACCTCAGGTGATTCTCCTGCCTCAGCTTCCCAAAGTGCTGGGATTGCAGGTGTGAGCTACCAAACCTAGTTAAGTATATTGTTATAATTGATAGTTATTGTTAATCTCTTAATGTACCTAATTTATGAATTAAACTTGGTTAAAGGGATGTATGTATAAGAAAAAACATTATATATATATATAGAGAGAGAGAGAGGCTTTGGTACTATACACAGTTTCAGGCATCACTGGGGGTCTTGGAATGTGTCCCCACAGAGAAGAGGAGACAACTGTATGTTCATCTTACTCTCCAAAGAGCTCATAACTAATGTATACGCCACCAGCAATATTGAGAATTTTTCTTTCTCCACATTCTCGTCAACATTTGCTGTTGGCCGGTCACGGTGACTCTCACCTGTAATCCTAGCACTTTGGGAGGCCCAGATGGGAGGATTGTTTGAGGCCAGGAGCTCAAGACCAACCTGGGCAACACAGCAAGACCCCATCTTTTTAAAAAAAATTTTTTTAATTAAAAAAATAGTAATACATTTGGCCAGGTGATAGCTCACGTCTGTAATCTCAGTACTTTGGGAGGCCGAGGTGGGCAGATCACAAGGTCAGGAGTTCAAAACCCACTTGGCCAACATAGTAAAACACCGTCTCTACTAGAAATGCAAAAAATTAGTCGGGCCTGTGATGCCTGATGTGCAGGGGCCCTGGCACCTGCTTACCCACCCATCCCTTCCGCTGCCCCTCACCCACTCTGGCCACACTGCCTTGCTGCTCCAAAATATGCCAAGCCCCTCTGCCTCCTGGTCTTTGTGCTATGTGACCGCTCTGCCTGAAATATTCTACTCTAGCTCTGTAGGAAGCAAAGCTTCAGAGCTTTGCTCAAATTGCTCCCTTGTGCCGGGTGTGGTGACTCATACCTGTAATCCCACAACTTTGGGAGGCCGAGGTGGCTCACACCTGTAACCCTAGCACTTTGGGAGGCCAAGGCAGGCAAATCACTTGAGGTCAGGAGTTCAAGACCAGCCTGGCCAACATGGTAAAACCCCGTCTTTACTAAAAATACAAAAATTAGCCACGCCAGTTAATGGGCACCTGTAATTCCAGCTACTCAGAAAGCTGAGGCAGGAGAATCACTTGAACCTGGGAGGTGGAGGTTGCAGTGAGTCGAGATCATGCCACTACACTCCAACCTGGGTGACAGAGTGAGACTCTGTCTCAAAAAAATAAAAAATAGGCTGGGCGCAGTGGCTTACGCCAGTAATCCCACACTTTGGGAGGCCAAGGCCAGGTGGATCACCTGAGGTCAGGAGTTTGAGACCAGCCTGACCAAGATGGTAAAACCCCATCTCTACTAAAAATACAAAAGTTAGCCGGGTGTGGTGGCACGTGCCTGTAATCCCAGCTACTTTCGAGGCTGAGGCAGGGGAATTGCTTGAACCTGGGAGTTGGAGGTTGCAGTGAGCGAAGATCATGCCACTGCACTCCAGCCTTGGCAATGAGCGAAACTCCATCTCAAAAAAAATAAAATAGCTGGGTGCAGTGGCTCACTCCTGTAATTGCAACACCTTGCAAGGCCAAGGTGGGTGGATGACAAGGTCAGAGGAGTTTGAGATCATCCTGACCAAGATGGTGAAACCCTGTCTCCACTAAAACTACAAAAAAATTAGCCGGGCATGGTGGCGGGTGCCTGTAATCCCAGCTACTCGGGAGGCCGAGGCAGGAGAATCACTTGAACCTGGGAGGCAGAGGTTGCAGTAAGCAGAGATCACACCACTGCACTCCAGCCTGGGCAACAGAGTGAGACTCCATCTCAAAAATACAATAAGATACGGTAAGATAAAATAAAATATAAACTGGGTGCTGTGGCTCACCCTGTAATCCGAGAACTTTGGGAGGCCAAGGCAGGTGAATCACAAGGTCAGGAGTTCAAGACCAGCCTGGCCAAGATGGTGAAACCCTGTCTCTACTAAAACTAGCAGAATTGGCACCTGTAATCCCCACTACTTGGGAGGCTGAGGCAGGAGAATCACTTGAACCCTGGTGGCAGAGGTTGCAGTGAGCCGAGATCGCGCCACTGTACTCCAGCCTGGGCAACAGAGTGAGACTCTGTCTCAAAATACATAGCGACAGAGTGAGACTGCGTCTCAAAATAAATAAATAGGGAGACCGAGGCAAGCAGATCATGTGGTCAAGAGATAGAGACCATCCTGGCCAACATGGTGAAACCCTATCTCTACTAAAAATATAAAAATTAGGCCAAGCATGGTGGCTCAAGCCTGTAATCCCAGCACTTTGGGAGGCCGAGATGGGCGGATCACGAGGTCAGGAGATCGAGACCATCCTGGCCAACACGGTGAAACCCCATCTCTACTAAAAATACTACAAAAAAACTAGGGGCCGGGCTTAGTGGCGGGCACCTGTAGTCCCAGCTACTTGGGAGGCTGAGGCAGAATGCATGTGAACTGGGAGGCGGAGGCCATGAGCTGAGATCCCGCCACTGCACTCCAGCCTGGGCAACAGAGACTCCGCCTCAAAAAAAAAAATATATATATATATATATATATATAAAAATTAGCTGGATGTGCTGGTGTGCGCCTGTAACCCCAGCTACTCTGGAGGCTGAGGCAGGAGAATCACTCGAACTCAGGAGGCAGAGGTTGCAGTGAACTGAGATCAGGCCACTGCACTCCAGCCTGGTGACAAAGCAAGACTCCTTCTCAAAAAATAAATTAATTAAAATAAAAAGTAAAAGGGATTTGAGGATTTAACATTCTGCCAGCACTTGCTTATTTCAGTGTTGCACAGAAATGCAATGGCAGGAATTTGTATTTTCATGTTTCAGGTTTGGAAAGCAGAGCTGAGAACAAAGAGTTGATTCCAATGCAAGAAATTTTAGAAGCAGAGCCACAGGGGCGACTACAAGAAGCGTTCCAGGGGAAGCGCCCCCTGTTGTCTAAGTGTGGCAGTACCCATGAGGACAGCGTGGAAAAGCAGTCCAGAAACCCCCTCCCCCTGAAACTTGAAAATTCTCCTGAAGCACAAGGACGCAACAGCATCTCAGATGTCAACAAGAACGGTTCCATAGAAGGGGAAGACTCTAAAAATAATGACCTGCAGAACAGTGCCAGACGCTCCAACCTTGTTCTGTGTCAGCACATCCCAAAAGCAGAGAGGCCCACAGATGGTGAGGAACACGGGAACAAGTGCAAGCAGAGTTTCCACATGGTGACGTGGCACATGCTGAAACCTCACAAGTCTGACAGTGGAGACAGTTTCCATCATTCCAACCTTTTTGAGACCCAGAGGCAGCTCCGTGAAGAAAGACCTTATAAATGTGGTAACTGTGGGAAGAGTTTCAAACAACGCTCTGACCTCTTTAGACACCAGAGAATCCACACAGGTGAGAAACCCTATGGCTGCCAAGAATGTGGGAAAAGCTTCAGCCAGAGCGCTGCCCTGACCAAGCACCAGAGGACACACACAGGTGAGAAGCCATACACCTGTCTGAAATGTGGGGAGCGCTTCAGGCAGAATTCACACCTAAATCGTCATCAAAGTACCCACAGTAGAGACAAACATTTTAAATGTGAGGAATGCGGGGAAACCTGTCATATTTCCCACCTTTTTAGACATCAGAGACTACATAAAGGGGAGAGACCCTATAAGTGTGAAGAATGCGAGAAAAGCTTCAAACAGCGCTCCGACCTCTTTAAACACCAGAGGATCCACACTGGGGAGAAGCCCTATGAATGTTCTGTCTGTGGGAAACGCTTCAATCAGAGTGCAACCCTCATTAAACACCAGAGAATTCACACTGGAGAAAAGCCTTACAAATGTCTTGAATGTGGGGAAAGATTTAGACAAAGTACACACCTTATCCGACACCAAAGAATTCATCAAAATAAAGTGCTGTCGGCTGGGCGCGGTGGCTCACGCCTGTAATTCCAGTACTTTGGGAGGCCAAGGCAGGCAGATCATTTGAGATCAGGAGTTTGAAACCAGCCTGGCCAACATGGTAAAACCCCGTCTCTACTAAAAATACAAAAATGAGCTGGGCGTGGTGGTGTGTACCTGTAATCCCAGCTATTCGGTAGGCTGAGGCAGGAGAATCACTTGAACCCAGGAGGCGGAGGTTGCAGTGAGCTGAGATCACGCCACTGCACTCCAGCCTGGGCAACAGAACAAGACTCTATCTCAAAAAAGAAAGAAATAAAGTGCTATCATTTTGATATGTTTCTGTGTGACTTGGCCTGTTTCTTTTCCTGTCCAGAACGACATTCCTTGCCATTTGGAGTATATCAGTCAATTATGGATCTTCCTTGAGGATCTACTACAAGATAGGTTCAATCCGTCCTGAGCCCCATTACAGACTGATAGTTTCAGTGAGTGAGGAATGAGGAAGTAAGGGGCCTTCTGAAATGTGAGCTGGTGCCAGGTAAGAGACTTCTGATGATAAGAGTGAGGCCAACATGTAAGAGGGTTCTGTCGTTGTCATCTGTGCTCTACCTTTATTTATGTGTTTATTTTTGAGATTGGGTCTTGTCGTATTCCCCCGGCTGGAGCTCAGCGGTGTGATCATGGCTCACTGTGGCCTCAACCTGGGCTCAAGTAATCGTCTGTCTTAACCTCCTGAGTAGCTGGGACCACAGGCACACTACCAAACCCAGCTATTTTTCTTTTTTTTTTAAGAAATAGGGTCTTGCTATGTTGCCCAGGCTGGTCTCAACCTCCTAGGCTCAAGGAATCCTCCTGCCTCAGCCTCCCAAAGTGCTGGAATTACACACATGAGCCACCACACCCAGCCTACCTTTACTTACTTCGTTGTTTTTTTTTGTTTGTTTGTTTGTTTTTTGAGATGGAGTCTTGCTCTGTCACCCAGGCTGGAGTGCAGTGGCATGATCTCAGCTCACTGCAACTTCCACCTCCTGGGTTCAAGCAATTCACCTGCCTCAGCCTTCCGAGTACCTGGGACTGCAGGCGCACCGTGCCACGCCTGGCTAATTTTTTGTATTTTAGTAGAGATGGGGTTTCACCGTGTTGCCTAGGCCGCTAGTGAACTCCTGAGCTCAGGCAATCTGCCCACCTCAGCCTTCCAAAGTGCTGGGATTACACACATGAGCCACCACGCCCAGCCTCTTTATTCACTTTTGAACCAAATCTTGCTCACTACAGTTACTAATACTTCTCTAAGAATGTATTTTAGTCTTTTAAAATTTGCCTTTGTCCTTAGACGGTAGAGAGGGTTTCAACTACTTCATAATCCCCAGAAGACCTGGTAAAGCTCAGTGCTCACAAGAAACACTTTATTTTTCACTTTCCAGAAAACCTAATTTTACATAGTCCCTCTTTCCCATTCTAGGGGCCTAGGAGTTCAGTTTTTTGACTTACTGATTTCTTTTTTTTGAGACGGATTCTTGCTCTGTCACCCAGGCTGGAGTGCAGTGGCATGATATTGGCTCACTGCAACCTCCACCTCCCGGGTTCAAGCGATTCTCCTGCCTCAGCCTCCCGAGTAGCTGGGATTACAGGCACCTGCCACTGCACCCAGTTAATTTGTGTATTTTTAGTAGAGACGGGATTTCACCGTGTTGGCCAGGCTGGTCTCAAACTCCTGACCTCAGGGGATCTGCTTGCCTTGGCTCCCAAAGTGGATTTCTTTTTTTTTTTTTTTTTAAGACAGTCTACCTCTGTGGCCCAGGCTGGAGTACAGTGGCAGGATCTTTGCTCACTGCAGCCTCCACCTGCTGGGTTCAAGCAATTCTCCTTGAACTGGAAGTTCCAATTTTTTTTTTTTTTTTTTTCTGAGACAGAGTCTCGCACTGTCGCCCAGGCTGGAGTGCAGTGGCCAGATCTCAGCTCACTGCAAGCTCCACCTCCCGGGTTCACGCCATTCTCCTCCCTCAGCCTCCCGAGTAGCTGGGACTACAGGCACTCGCCACCATGCCCAGCTAACTTTTTGTAGTGTAGTAGAGACAGGGTTTCACCATGTTGGCCAGGATGGTCTCTATCTCCTGACTTCGTGATCCGCCCGCCTTGGCTTCCAAGTTTCTAATCATGCCTTGGTCTTTCCAGTGACCAGCCCCCAAGTTGAACCCATTGGGAATCCAAGAGTTGCCTTATTAGAACAAAGACATGCATCACTAAGGAAATTCCAGTGGGTTTAGCAGCTCCGTGTCAGGAACAAGTGTCAAAAGACCAAGTATTAAAAGACGCTCTTGGCACCCTTATCCCTCAGGAATTCTCCAAGGTTTGGGGAGCTCTCTGCTAGTCACTGAGGATGAAGACCAAATATATATTTATCATGATATCACAAGGCTTATTATACAAATTTTGAGTATTTCGTGCAGAAATGAATAAAATAGAACATAAAAATCATCTCCAGTAGAGCAAGTGTGCTTGTCCTTTCCAGGTCCTGTGAAAATGAAGGGAAGGGGGTGTCTGCTCAGCTCCACTAGGGGCACCCACCATCACGGTCAGGAGACCACCCTCTCCCGATGCAGGTGAGCTGGGGCACATGTAATAGAGGCCTCTGCTTGAAGGAATATCATCAGGAAGCAGCAGTCAGGGCACTACCGGCCTCTGAAAAACACAGGGCAGAACTGTGGGTCTAGTCTGGGTGTAGGTAATGGTGGCTTCTTTTGCTCTAGGAACTGTCTGGAAACTGAAGAGTGTCTGGCCTGGACAGCATCTACACCTCCCTCTAAGTCTGTAGCCATCTCAGGATGGCTGCGCTTTGGATATGACTACTCAGTGAATTACTGTTCTCTCCTGTTTGTATCTTCTTTAAACATGAGGATTAATCTGAGTGACAAGTGCCTGAATGCCTAGTCATTGGAGAAAATTGTAAATACAAACTATCTTTTTTTAAAAAAAATTAATTAAAAAACAAGGTCTCACTTTGTCGCCCAGTCTGGAGTGCAGTGGCATGATCTTGGCTCACTTGCAGCCTCAACTTCCTGGGTTTAAGCGATCCTTCCACCTCAGCCTCCCAAGCAGCTGAGACTACAGGCACACAACCACCATACCCAGCTAGTTTTTGTACTTTAAAAGTATAAGAGAGACGGGGCGCAGTGGCTCACGCCTATAAGTCCAACACTGGGAGGCTGAGGCTGGCAGATCACGAGGTCAGGCATTCAAGACCAGCCTGGCCAACATGGCGAAACCCCATCTCTACTGAAAATACAAAAGTTAGCTGGGCATGGTGACGGGTGCCTGTTGTCCCAGCTACTCGGGGGGCTGAAGCAGGAGAATTGCTTGAACCCAGGAGGCAGAGGTTGCAGTGAGCCGAGATTGCACCACTGCACTCCAGCCTGGGCGACAGAACGAGACTCCATCTCAAAAAAAAAAAAAAAAAAAAGAGGTTTTGCCATGTTGGCCAGGCTGGTCTCAAAACTCCTGGGTTGAAGTGATCCATCCGCCTCAGCATCCCAAAGTGTTGGAGAATCAGAGGTGTGACCCACTGCACCTGGCCTGAGAGCAATTTTTGTTTTGTTTTGTTTTTTTTTGTTTTGACACAGGGTCTCACTCTGTCGCCCAGGCTGGAATGCAGTGGTGCAATCTTGGCTCACGGCAACCTCCACCGCCCTGGTTCAAGCGATTCTCCTGTCTCAGCCTCCCAAGTAGCTGGAATTACAGGCACCCACCACCACGCCCGGCAAATTAGATCAATGTTTAATACAGACATAGGATGATGTTTAGGATATCAAAATCATTTAAGTGGATCTCTTATATTGTTGAGCTCTAGGGAGAATACACTCAGCTCAACCTATTTAAACTGAATGTCAGAATGTGCTTAGAATAACTGTGAAAACAGAAGGGATATGGCTCCTCAGAGACCATAATTGACACTTTTTGAATACAAGGAGTTTATTTGTTGGGGAGAGGTTGCAATACTGTTAGGGAAGGTGGAAGACAGAGAAGTCACCCAGTGAGGCAGCTACCATGGTGAGTGCCTGTGTGCAATTCCTGGGGAACCTCTGGAAACTAAAACACATGCTTCAGAGTTTTCCACACATGGGGAGATGGAGAACTTGGTGTTTATCAAATGCCCATCAATGATTGGTTGACGGCTGCTCCCAGGATGTCTCTTTTGCCCTCAGGCCACAAGGTGCAGACACAGTCAGATGATGCCCACAGAAGGTGTAAGTAAGGCCAGAGGGACTTCAGCAGGGCCCACAGCACCTATTACAAATACTGACGTATAGCTCTTTCCAGAATCTACTAACACATTCATTTTAGATTATGCGCAACTTTTTTTTTTGAGACGGAGTCTTGGTCTGTCTCCCAGGATAGAGTGCACTGATGCAATCTCGGGTCACTGCAACCTCTGCCTCCCGGGTTCAAGTGATTCTCCTGCCTCAGCCTCCCAAGTAGCTGGGATTACAGGTGCCCGCCACTGTGCCTGGCTAATTTTTGTATTTTTAGTAGAAACGGGGTTTCACCATCTTGGCTAGGCTCGTCTTGAACTCCTGACCTCATGATCCACCCGCTTTGGCCTCCCAAAGTGCTAGGATTACAGGTATGAGCTACCACGCCCGGCCTGATTATGGGCAACTTTTAGCAGTTCTTCATACCTCACTAGTTACTAGTGAGTAGCCCTTAGTTTTTTTTGTTTGTTTTTTTAAGTCTATACATTAGCAGGTCATAGTTGTATGTAATACAGGAAAAGCATTCTTTTTCAATCCTTTTTTTTTGAGATGGAGTCTCACTCTGTTGTCCAGGCTGGAGTGCAGTGGTGTGTTCTCAGCTCACTGCAACCTCTGCCTCCCAGGTCCAAGCAACTCTCCTGCCTCAGCCTCCCAAGTAGCTGGAACTACAGGCACGTGCCACCATGGCCAGCTAATTTTTGTATTTTCAGTAGAGACGGGGTTTCACCATGTTGGCCAGGCTAGTCTTGAACTCTTGACCTCAAGTGATTCTCCATTCTTAGCCTCCCAAAGTGCTGGGATTACAGGCATGAGCCACTGTAGAGACGGGGTTTCACCATGTTGGCCAGGCTAGTCTTGAAGTCTTGACCTCAAGTGATTCTCCATTCTTAGCCTCCCAAAGTGCTGGGATTACAGGCATGAGCCACTGCACCTGGCCCATTCTTCAGTCCTTCAATCATTCACAACCCATTCAATGGTCCCCAGCCTGGCGACCACAGGGCAAAGCTTCTATGGCTCGCTTCTGCCTTAACTAGGCTGGAGGGGATGAGGGCATAGAGGGTGCAAGAGAGTGAACACAACAGCCTAGTAAACTTTTTTTTCTTTTTTTTTTTTTTTTGAGACAGCCTCGCTCTGTCACCCAGGCGGGAGTACAGTGACACATCATGGCTCACTGCAGCCTTGAACTCCTGGGCTAACGCGATCCTCCCATCTCAGCCTTCTCAGTAGCTGGGACTGGAGGTGTGAGCCACCACACCTGGCTTTTTTGTTTTTTGTAGAGACAGGATCTCACTATGTTGCCCAGGCTAACATTTCCTTTGAAGTGTTTCTTCACTAGGGCAGCAGATTGGCCACAAAAAGAGGGCCCCCATAGAAAAACTCTTTGTTACATTTATTGCTTTTCATGAAAACAATCATGTGATACACACTTGAAGCAGAAGTTCTAGTCCTTCAATGACTGCTTTCCAGTTAATATCACGTGGATATCTGTCCTTTGTGAGTGCCCTGGTGCTTAATAAAGCTTGTGTGCCACTTGAAAGATTTTCCACATATGACACATTGGTAGGGCTGGCTTCCGGTGTGAATGACCTGATGTCGAAAAAGATTCCTCTTAAAACTAAACGTTTTCCCACATTCTCCACATTGAAAGAATTCCTCCTTTGTATGGATTCTTTGATGCTGAATGAGATCCACATTCCGACCAAAGGACTGTCCACATTCACTGCATTTATGGGTGTTCGGTTTACTGTGAATCTGTTGATGACACAGAAGGGTTGAATGCCGGCCAAAGGCTTTTCCACACTCAAGGCATTTATGGCGTTTTTCTCCACTGTGGATCACCTGATGTCGAATAAGGGTTGAATTCTGACTAAAGGTTTTTTCACATTCACTACATTTATAGGGTTTTTCTTTGGTATGAATCCTCTTATGTTCAACAAGATACGCGAGCTGCCGAAAACACTTTCCACAGTCATGACATCTGTATGGCTTGTTTTGCAGGTGACACTGTTTATGGACCGTAAGAGCTGACCGCTGTCTGAAGGCTTGCCCACATACCTTACATTCAAAGGGATTCTCTAAGAAGTGAATTCTTTGATGTTGATCAAACCATGCCTTACGCCTAATGACTTTTCCACATTCACTGCATTCATAAGACTTTGCTCTTGTGAGAATTTGCTCGTGCCCCAAAAGAAAAGATCTTTGATTGAGGGGTTTGTCATCCTCATCATACCTGCCCTGCTTCCACCTGGTTTGCACATTCTCATCTTGAATAAGGTTAAGGTTTTGAAGGAAGCCCCTGCTGTATTCATCGCCACTAGTAGGGAAAGTAAGCCTGCAACTGTCCACAAATTCTTTACACTTATGTAACTTTTCTGAAAGTTTCTCGGCTGATTCCTGCATTACCACTGATATCTTATATGACTCTAAATCTTCAGAAAACTTCTGTTTTGGAGTTAGCTTTTTCATCTTGTGTCTGGCTTCAGAACCTAGCCAAATAACAAGAAAAGATATAAATGACCTATCCACTGCAGAAGAAAAAAAGGAAGAGAAGCTAACTGTTAGGGCTCTAGGACAATCAAATGAAGCTAAGAAGTGATCTCTTGTTTACATCATCACACTCAAGAGGCCAAAATTCTGAATTTTTCTCTTTTCTTTTTCTTTTTTTTTTTTTTTTTTTGAGACGGAGTCTCGCTCTGTTGCCCAGGCTAGAGTGCAGTGGCGCGATCTCAGCTCACTGCAACCTCCGCTTCCCAGGTTCAAATGATTCCCCCGCCTCAGCCTCCCGAGTAGCTGGGATTACAGACGCCAGCCCACCATACTCAGCTAATTTTTGTAGAGATGGGGTTTCACCATGTTGGTCAGGCTGGTCTCGAACTCCTGACCTCAGGTGATCCACCTGCCTCAGCCTCCCAAAGTGCCGGGATTACAGGCGTGAGCCACTGCACCCAGCCCAAAATTCTAACTTTCACTGGACTCTTCACTGTCATAACAAAAAGAGCTCTCGGCACCAACAAACTCACTAAAAATGCACAGGAGTGTGTATGCCAGAGAATGTGAGAGCAGAGCCCATCACCATTATCAGAAAAACAACTTACTCTAGTAAGTTGTTTGGCACCACTGAGTGGTGCCAAATAAATGTCAGAGGTAGCATGTTATTTTTCAAGATACATGCTTTTTGTTTGAGACATGCCTAGGCCAGAGTGCAGTGGCATGATCTCGACTCATTGCAATCTCCACTTCCTGGGTTCAAGAGATTCTTGTGCCTCAGCCTCCTGAGTAGCTGGGATTACAGGCACGCACCACCACGCCCGGCTAGTTTTTTTATTTTTAGTAGAGATGGGGTTTCGCCATGTTGGCCAGGTGGGTCTCAAACTCCTGGCCTCAAGCGATCTGCCCATCTCGGCCTCCAAAAGTGCTGGGATTATAAGTGTAAGCCACTGTACCCGGCCTAGATACAAGTTTTTAATAACTCTAGGTGAAACATCTGCTTAAAAATGGACAAAGTATAGGATAGAACAGAAAAGGAACCAGAGGGAAATAGGGACAAAAGCCAACTGACTAGAGCAACTAGGGGTGAGCAGGGTTCAGACAATGTCTGGATACATTTCTGGTTGTCACACCTGGGGAGGTTCAAATGGCATCTAGTGGGTGCAGGCCAGGGCTGCTACTTAACATCCTAAAATGCACAGGACATAAATGCACAGGACATGCCCCCATCCCGCCCCCAGAGAATTCATCAGCCCAAAATGTCAGTAGTGCCATGGAGAAACCTTGGATGTGAAAAACAGGAGGAGCTGCATCAGGACACAGTAAGTAGAAAAATGCAGATATGTCAGGAAATATGGGAGTAATATGGAAACAAAACAAAGCAAGGGAACAAGAGGCAGCACAGAGAGAGGACAAGTAATGAGGGTGGAATCAAGGGGCATCTAGGGTGCCCTGAGAGCTGTCACTTAGAAAACACTAGAGCAGCTGTGTCCGAGCAGCGCTTTTTCCTGCAGGAGAGGATGAATGTTCTAGACTTGAAGTCAAACCCCAGTGTCCACCTCCCAACTGTGAGAGTTCTTTTTTGAGAGTCTTGCTCTGTCACCCAGGCTGGAGTACAGTCACGTAATCTCAGCTCACTGCAACCTCTGCCTCCCAGCCTCAACTGGTCCTTGCACCTCAGCCTCCTGAGTAGCTGGGACTACAGGCATGCGCCACCACACCCGGCTTAAATTTGTATTTTTTGTAGAGATGGGTTTTCACCATGTCGCCCAGGCTGATCCTGAACGCCTGGGCTCAAGTGATCCTCCTGCCTCTACTGCCCAAAGTGCTGGGATTACCGGTGTGAGCCCCCATACCAGGCCTGTGTGAGGTTTTTTTTTTTTTTTTGAGACAGAGTCTTGCTCTGTCACTCAGGCTGGAGTTCAGTGGCGTGATCTTGGCTCACTGCAGCCTCTGCCTCCCAGGTTCTGGCAATTCTCCTGCCTCAGCCTCCCAGGTAGCTGGGATTACAGGCACACACCACTACGCCTGGCTAATTTTTGTATTTTCAGTAGAGACGGGGTTTCACCATGTTGGCCAGGCTGGTCAACTCTGGGCCTCAGGTGATCCACCCGACTTGGCCTCCCAAAGTGCTAGAATTACAGGCGTGAGCCACCACGCCCGGCCAAGATTTCTTAATCTTAGTCTCTTCATCTGGGAAGTAGGGATGCCGATCTTCCTCCCACCTCACAGGGCAGCAGTGATGAAGAAGTGGGATAATATATGCCCAGCACCTGGCTCTGCGTCTGGCACAGAGAAGGGGCTTCACTAACGTGCCTTCCCTTCCTCTTCCTGATTCCACTCGCCTGGGTCTCTTCCTCACCCACCTGGGCAAGCACTACCGGAAGCCTTCCTACTCCCAGCTCTCGGTAGATCCAGGATCCACTGCTCGTCCCAGTTCTCCAGCTGACAGATCACCTCAGGTTTGGGAAACTGAAATCCTACTCATGGGGAAGTAAATGGGATGTGGCTGTTAGTGAGTTACAGAGACATGGCCCAGGGGCTCAGTGGCAGGCAGAGATAAGGACAATAATCAGAAGGGCTGGTGAGAATAGAGATTGGCACAATCTTTGTAAATATCTGGCAGTCTTTATTGAAAGCCTGAACAATGTTCATACCTTTGGCTGTGGTCATTTCACTCTTAGAAATATAGCCTAAAGTACAATTGCAACCAAGATGAATGTGCCAGAGACGTTCAGCACAGTGGGATTGCAGCGTCAAACTGGAAATAAACTGAATATCGAAAGGGAACAATTAAATCAAGCGTAGCACATTAATGCGGTGAAGGCATAAGTATTAGGCAGATATTAAAAATCCTTGTATTCAATTGTTTATTTTTTTTATTTTTGAGACGGAGTCTTGCTCTGTAACCCAGGCTGGAGTGACAATCTCGACTCACTGCAACCTCTGTCTCCCAGGATCAAGTAATTATACTGCTTCAGCCTCCCAAGTAGCTGGAACTACGGGCACCCGCCACCATGCCCAGCTAATTTTTGTATTTTTAGTAGAGACAGGTTTCACCATGTTGACCAGGCTGGTCTCGAACTCCTGACCTCAGGTGCTCCACCCACCTCGGCCTCCCAAAGTGCTGGGATTACAGGTTTGAGCCACTGTACTTAGCCAACTATGTATTTATTTATTTATAAATAAATTTATTTATTTTGAGACGGAGTCTGTGCTGTCGCCCCCACCCGGCTAAGTTTTTATTTTTATTTTTATTTTTTTTGAGACAGAGTTTCACTCTCGTCACCCAGGCTGGAGTGCACTTGTGTCATCTCTGTTCACTGCTACCTCCGCCTCCCAGGTTCAAGTGATTCTCCTGTCTCAGCCTCCCAAGTAGCTGGAATTACAGGCACGTGGCCACCACGCCCAGCTAATTTTTGCATTTTTAGTAGGTATGAGATTTCACCATTTTGGCCAAGCTGGTCTTGAACCCCTGAACTCAAGTGATCTGCCTGCCTCCGCCTCCCAAAGAGCTGGGATTACAAGCATGAGCCACCACGCCCAGCCCAACTATTTATTAAAATAGAAAAATGCTGCCTATGTATTTTAAAGCAGAATGCAAAACTCACATATAGCATGATCCAAATTTTTTTTTTTTCTGAGACGGAGCTTCGCTATTGTTGCCCAGGCTGGAGTGCAATGGCACAATCTCAGCTCACCACAACCTCTGCCTCCCGGGTTCAAGCAATTCTCCTGCCTCAGCCTCCAGAATAGCTGGGATTACAGGCATGTGCCACCACGCCTGGCTAATTTTGTATTTTTAGTAGAGACAGGGTTTCTCCATGTTGCTCAGGCTGGTCTCGAACTCCCAACCTCAGGTGATCTGCACGCCTCAGCCTCCCTCCCAAAGTGCTGGGATTACAGGCGTGAGCCACCATACCTGGCCCCAAATTTTGTTTTAAAAAACTATGTAGTGTGTGTGTTATGTATGCGTGTGTAAGTAATTAATACAGTTTGAGCATCCCTAATCCAAAATGCTCCCAGATCTGAAACTTTTTAAGCACTAACCTGACAGAAGTGGAGACTTCCACACCTGACCTCATGTGACCAGTGGCAGTCAAAACGCAGGCGCACAACACACAGTTAATTCAGCCTTCTCCAGGGAAAGACAAAAGGACTTTCAAGATATGCGCCTAAGGTGTATATGAAACATAAGTGAATTTCCTGTTTAGACTTGGGTCAGGTCCTCAAATTATCTTACTACATATATGTGAGTACTCCAAAATCCAAAAAAAATCCGAAATCCAAAACACTTTTGGTCCCCAGCATTTTGGATAAGGGATCCTTGCCCTGTAATAGACACAAGACGGATTGGGAAAAAGGAAACCGAAATGTTAATAACAAAAGTTATTTCTGGAAAGTAGGCCCGCAGGTGATTTTATTATCTACTGTATGTACTGACGTATTTTCCAAAATTTCTGTGATCAAAATTATTTTTAGAACTAGTAAAATCCATAAAAGAGGGCAGGGATATAGTAAAAAAGCACTCTCAGCCAGGCATGGTGGCTCACGCCTGTAGTCCCAGCACTTTGGGAGGCTGAGGCGGGTGGATCACCTTAGGTTGGGAGTTCAAGACCTGCCTGACCAACATGGGGAAACCCTATCTCTACTAAAAATACAAAATTAGCCATCCGTGGTGGCACATGCCTGTAATCTCAGCTACTAGGGAGTCTGAGGCAGGAGAATCGCTTGAACCTGGGAGGTGGAGTATGCGGTGAGCCGAGATCGTGCCATTGCACTCCAGCCTGGGCAACAATAGCGAAACTCTGTCAAAAAAAAAAAAAAACAAAGACGCACTCTGAAATGTTACTATTGGATATGCAAAACAGTACAAATTTTGTTGAAGAATCATTCAGTAATCAATAAAGATTAAAGTGCCATCTCATTTAACTTAAAAATTCTGATTTTGGGAAAGTATCTTGGGAAATGATCAAAAATTCATATAAAGATTTATACTTAGAAACATCTATTCAAACATTATAAATACACAAGCAAACCAACGAACAGAAACAAAGCCAAGCTGAATGTTCCCACATGGAAAAACAATGAAATAGTACCATGGCTCACACAATGGAATTATATTATGCTCATTTACTGATTCTGTGGGGAAACACTGATACAATAATGTTAAGTTTAAAACAGATTACAGGATTACACATAGACTATGTTCAGCTACTTTTGTAAAGGCATAGAAAAAAAGATTGGAAGGAAATCTTCCAAAATATTAACAGTGTTACTCATGAACACTTTCCTCTTCTCCTCCTTTTCTATGCCTTCCATGTACTTATGTTTGCTCTTGTAATGTCTTTTTTTTTTTTGAGATGGAGTCTTGCTCTGTTGCCCAGGCTGGAGTTCAGTGGCGCAATCTTGGCTCACTGCAAGCTCCACCTCCCAGGTTCACGCCATTCTCCTGCCTCAGCCTCCCGAGTAGCTGGGACTACAGGCGCCCGCCACCACGCCCGGCTAATTTTTTGTATTTTTAGTAAAGACGGGGTTTCACCGTGTTAGCCAGGATGGTCTCGGTCTCCTGACATCATCATCCGCCCACCTTGGCCTCCCAAAATGCTGAGATTACAGGCGTGAGCCACCACGCCTGGCCTTGTAATGCTTTTAAAGGGAACATTAAAATTATAAAAATCCAGAGGTGGGTGGACGATCCCACAAGAGGTGGTCAAGACTCTGTGCTAAGAGTGTCAGTGCAGGGGTTAAACATGTGGTCCTGGAAAGAAAACTATTTAGCAAGGCAATTCCCACAGTAGGAGACTACAGTGGAATAGGACAAGGTAGGCTCCTGAAAAGATGGAAGCAGTGAAGGTTCAGAAATGAAGTTGGTTTAAAATCATTTCCTGAGCACCCACTAATGCTACACACCAAGAAGTTACCCATTTCCAGAGAGAAGAAAGAAAAAGACTTTCAAGAGCATAAGAAGTGAGCCTTTGGAATGTAAATCTACCGTAATTCTCAACTCCTGCAGGTCTTACAGATGAGGAACATGGGGTGAGAGTGAAGAACACATGAAGTGTCTCTGTCTGAGCCCTAACACAACACGACTATTCGCTGTCCCCAGTCCCTTATGTGAAACCCTTAGGACCAGATGTGTTTCAGGAGTCAGAATTTTTCCCATTTCAGAAAGGTGACCTGGTGTAAATATTTTACATAACGTATCATCCCCAGTAGGGTTTGGAGTGGTGCCCTCAAATACAGTTATTTTTGTTGTTGTTTTGTTTTGTTTTGGGATGGAGTCTCACTCTGTCGCCCAGGCTGGAATGCACTGGCGTGATCTCGGCTCAGTGCAACCTCTCCCTCCTGGGTTCAAGCGATTCTCCTGCCTCAGCCTCCCAAGTAACTGGGACTACAAGCGTGCACCACCACAACCGGCTAATTTTCGTATCTTAAGTAGAGATGGGTTTTACCATATTAGCCAGGCTGGTCTCAAACTACTGACCTGAGGTGACCCACCTGCCTCAGAATCCCAAAGTGCTAGGATTACAGGCGTGAGCCACCGCACCCGGCCTACACGGTTATTTCTGAAGTTGGGTATACAGATATGCACACCAAGTTGGAAAAATAAAGACAATAAATGGTTTCCTATGGGGTGAAGTCAGGTTTCACTGTGGTGATGTCTGGTCAGGGCTTGTAGCCACACAAGTTATGAAAAAAACTTTCAGTTTTCAGCACTTTTTCTGATTCTGGAATTGCAGATAAGGGACTAAGGGCTTGCACAGACACTCAGAACACAGACAAAGCCCAATCTTCAAGCTGTGTCCTACCCAGCAAGACCATGTTCCTGTAGTTCTCCAGCATCACATCTCGGTAGAGGTCCTTCTGACCCCAGTCGAGGTGGCCCCACTCCTCTCTGGTGAAGTACATCGCCACATCCTCAAACGAGAGCAGCTCCTGGAAAAGTAGCTGATAAAGGTAACTGCAATTCTTACAATAACTTACGCGCAATGATTATTCCACAGGTGAGGAAACCGAGGTTTGGGAGGTAAAGTGTGTAGGCCAAGGGCACCCAATTCATAAGGAATAGACTCAGGGCTCCTTTCAGGCCTGATGGCCCTCAGGCCAGACATGTGCTGGCTTCCATACCACGGGGTCAACATACTTAATCTCTAAAGGGCCAGAGGGTAAATATTTTAGGCTTTTCAGGCCCTCTGGTCTCTGTTCCAGTTCCTCAAATCTGCTGTTGATTTGAAGAACAGCAAATCAACAATTTGAGTAACAGCTTTTGTGTTGGAGCACAAAAGCAGCCATGGACAAGTAAGCGAATAGGCACAGCTGTGTTTCAGGGAAACTTTACCAAGAGGTCGAGGGTAGTTTGCTGACCCCTGCTCTATAAAAATAACCTATTGCTTCTGCCCCAGCTTCCTTACGAAAGAGATGAGGTCACTGGGGGATTGGTTAATGTGCAGACTATCGACAAAGGGATGAATAGTCTCAACGAACATGAACAAGAAATGTGGAAGCTCACAGGTGCTGGCCACCCTGGGGAATCAGGGCCTGCTAGGTCTGAAGGGGTAAGGTGGGGAGGGGTGCTGGAGCCCAGAAGGCTGCTGGAAGGGGAGCAAGACTGCAGCTGGGGCCGAAGAGGATGCAGCCACACCCATCCCACAGCCTGGGGAGGGAGCCGTGGGAAGAGAAACCCAACCTCAGTTTCCCCCAGACCTCTGGAACCCTGTTCCCCGTCCTCCAACCCTCTTCATCCCATTGCCACAAGCCAAGCAGATGCCGGAGACCAGGGGAGCCCGTTGCTGGAGAATATAAAAGGTACAGACCAAGGCGCAGACGCCTGGGTAGCATATCCAGAGGGGGCAACAGTGGACACGGCACAGTGAGCACAGGGGACATTACATCTGCAAGTGACTGTCCCCCTCCAGTGGGCTGAGCACCGAAGCTGCCACACTCTCACTCCCACACCCACACTGCAGCCCTCGGGGCAGAGGGGCCCAGCGGCTGTCTACAAACTCCCTGCTCTCACAAGACACTGCATGGGTTCAGCAGGGACGTGTGCAGGGAAACAGCAAATGTTCGCTGTCCTGTAAGTGGTCAGTAACAAGAAATGCCCACCCTCATCCTGAGAAGCCTCATGTAGCTCCCCTCTGTGGGCACACACCAGAACCTCCCAAATTCTTTCCTAGGACATTCTTTCCTGCCTATCAAACCTGAGTTCCACTGCTATGGTTGCAGGCCCTTTCTCACCATCATCCAGAATGTCACTCTTTTACCAGAGCTGCGCTGCAATGTCCTCAATCTGACCTACTTAGCCACCTGCATTCCCGCACCTGCACAAGGTTAACAAGCATGGGAATAAAGTGGCTTCATCTCCCAGAGTCATCGCGACGAGATAACTCCTCTCTTAACATCCACAATAGGTTCTTGGAAACTGATTTTTACCAAAAGTATGTACAGCAGCAGGTCCTGGAATAACTTTGTTTCACTGTAACACTGATGGGAAAAAAAGTGGTTTTGATATACAGTTTCCCTTAAAGTTGCAGTTTCCAAGAACCCATCAACAGCTAGGACCTGTACGTTGCCAGGTGGGCCCCAAATGTTGCTTAAAAGTTCCATTTCTTTTGTTTGGTTTTTTTTTTTTTTTTTTTTTGAAACAGAGTTTTGCTCTTGTTGCCCAGGCTGGAGTGTAATGGCTTAATGGCTCAATCTTGGCTCACTGCAACCTCCACCTCCTGGGTTCAAGCAATTCTCCTGCCTCAGCTTCCCAAGTAGATGGGATTATAGGCATGCGCCACTACACCCAGCTAATTTTTATATTTTCAGTAGAGACGGGGTTTCACTATATGTTGGCCAGGCAGGTCTCAAACTCCTGACCTCAGGTGATCCACCTGCCTCAGCCTCCCAAAGTGCTGGGATTCCAGGCATGAGCCACTAGGCCCGGCCTCTCCTTTCTTTCAAACTCAGTCTCTTCTAAGCCGGGCACGGTGGCTCACGCCTGGAATCCCAGCACTTTGGGAGGCTGAGGCAGGTGGATGGCTCAAGCCAGGAGTTCAGAAACAACCTGGGCAACATGGTGAAACCCTGTCTATAAAAAATACAAAAATTAACCAGCCTTGGTAGCATGTACCTGTGGTTCTAGCTACTTGGGAGGCTGAGGTGGGAGGATCACCTCAGCCTGGGAAGGTCAAGAGTGTCATGAGCCATGATCATGCCACTGCATTCCAGCCTGGGCGACAGAGTGAGACACTGTCTCAAAAAAAGACAAAACAACTCAGTCTCTTCTTTTTTTTTTTTTTTTTGAGACGGAGTCTCGCTCTGTCACCCAGGCTGGAGTGCAGTGGCCGGATCTCAGCTCACTGCAAGCTCCGTCTCCCGGGTTCCCGCCATTCTCCTGCCTCAGCCTCCCGAGTAGCTGGGACTACAGGCGCCCGCCACCTCGCCCGGCTAGTTTTTTGTATTTTTTAGTAGAGACGGGGTTTCACCGTGTTAGCCAGGATGGTCTCGATCTCCTGACCTCATGATCCACCCGCCTCGGCCTCCCAAAGTGCTGGGATTACAGGCTTGAGCCACCGCGCCCGGCCACAACTCAGTCTCTTCTAATCACCCTCCATAATGCTACAAATTCAATAACTGACCTTCCATTATACCCTTTCATAGGAACAGTTCAGAATTTATTATGAGAAGTTCCTTACACATCTATCTCTCTAATCAGACTGTACTCTCCTACAGATGAGCGTTGATTTCCCAGCACAGAAGACAGCACCTGGAGTGTACAGCAGTAGATGCACGATAATGCTCATGGACAGAAACAATGGGCAATTACTACAGTAATAAGAGCAACAACTTAACACAGTGCTGAACTGTAACCAGATACTGCGCAAAGGACTTCACGGGGCATTTGCCATTGAATCTTCACAACTCGCTGTGATAGGCACTCTCATTGACCCAATTTATAGAAAAGAAAACTGGAGCCAGAGTGTTTATGTAACTTGCTGAAGGGAGCCCGTGTGACTCCAGAGGCTAAGCTCTCTACATCGCACTGTCTAACAAGGAAAACTCCCCGCACTGATGAAGAGGGCTCAACCTGAGGAAGGAGCTGCTGGTGGCAGTGAGTATGCTGATGAAGCAGAGGGGGAGGCACAGCTCACCTTCCCCCTGGCTGGTGGGAACATGGCTTCCACGGCCTGGTCTTTGACAAGGGGTGGGATCCTGGGCGTCAGGCTGAGCTGGAGAAGAAAAAAAAGATAGTAAGGCCAGCCCTAATTTGAAGCTCTCTTGCTTGGCAGATCTGGGACCAGGAATACCAATGGGGCCCACAGACAAAGCTTAATACAAAGTCCCTGTGTTTGGTGTTGGAACATGTGATGAAATACATGAGCCACTACAGTAAGTCTATGAATTTCTGAGGCTAGAACTATTTCCCAAGCTCTGTCCAAGGGAACCTGCAGCCCTGCCCTCCCCTTCTCCCTAGAACATGTCATCCTCAGGACCTCATATACAAAGGGACAGCAGATAGACCACATATAAAAATAGCTCTCTGGCCAGGTGCGGTGGCTCACGCCTGTAATCCCAACACTTTGGGAGGCTGAGGCAGGTGGATCACGAGATCGGGAGATGGAGACCATCCTGGCCAACATGGTGAAACCCCGTCTCTACTAAAATACAAATAATTAGCTGGGCGTGGTGGCATGCGCCTGTAGTCCCAGCTACTCGGGAGGCTGAGGCAGGAGAATCACTTGAACCTGGGAGGCGGAGGTTGCAGTGAGCCAAGATTGTACCACTGTATTCCAGCCTGACAACAGAGCAAGACTCCGTCTCAAAAAAAAAAAAAAAAAAAAAAAACAAACCACACATAGCACTCTGATCCACACCCTGCAGCAACCAGCTCTGGAAACCAAACCATAGCCTCTGAGGCACGGGCCCCACATCAGGACTTGATCAATAACAGCTTTATCCAAAATTTTGCTCCCCACTCCCTGTAATTTAGGACCAACAGGAGAAAAGCCAAATGCTCCCCTCCCCTATCACACAGGATGTTCAAGTCTAGTTATCCTAGGGATTCCAGTTAACCAGCTTTTCTTTCTCTAAATCTACTTATGTATTTCTAACCCTGCTCCTACGGCCAGCTCCACCTGCTAACAAGCCCCCTCTGAAAGTGTTCTAGGGGGGTCCCTCAACCGCCACCTCTAGCCTGGTGATTTGCTAGCAGGATTCAGCAACAGTAACAATTATAGACTTGCTATCTTTTTTTTTTTTTAGACAGAGTTTCATTCCTGTCATGCAGGCTGGAGTGCAATGGCACAATCTCTGCTCACAGCAACCTCCGCCTCCCGGGTTCAAGCCACTCTCCTGCCTCAGCCTCCAGAAGTAGCTGGGATTACAGGTGCCCGCCACCATGCCCAGCTAATTTTTTTGTATTTTTAGTTGAAATGGGGTTTCACCATGTTGGTCAGGCTGGTCTTGAACTCCTGCCCTTAGGTGATCCACCCACCTCAGCCTCCTAAAGTGCTAGGATTACAGGGGTGAGCCACCGCGCCTCGCCTACAAACTTGCTTTCTAAGGGTGAATTTTAATAGAATTGCTTTCCAGGCTTTGTGGTGCCCTGAGCACAGTTCACCTTCCCTGAAAACACAGTTTAGAACACGCTTTGCCTTTTTTTTTTTTTTTTTTTTGAGACAGAGTCTGGCTCTGTCACCCAGGCTGGAGTGCAGTGGCGTGATCTTGGCTCGCTGCAAGCTCCACCTTCCGGAGTTCACACCATTCTCCTGCATAAGCCTCGGTAGCTGGGACTACAGGCCCACCACCAGCCGGCTAACTTTTTGTATTTTTAGTAGAGACGGGGTTTCACCCTGTTAGCCAGGATAGTCTCAATCTCCTGACCTCATGATCCGCCCGCCTTAGCCTCCCAAAGTGCTGGGATTACAGGCGTGAGCCGCCGCGCCTGACCTTTTTTTTTTTTTTTTTTTGAGGAGTCTCCCTCTATCACCCATGCTGGAGTGCAGTGGTGTAATCATGGCTCACTGTAGCCTCGAACTCCTGGGCTTAAGCAATGCTTCTGCCTCAGTCTCCTAAGTAGCTGGGAGTGCAAGAATGCACCACCACGTCCAGCTGTTTGTAGTTTTTTTGTAGATGGGGTCTTGCTATGTTGCCCAGGGCGGACCCTCTGCCTCTTCAAAAAGGTACACTCTAAAAAGTATCCTGATCAGTGGCTCCCAGGCTGGGGCAGAGGCCACATCCCTTTCATTCTCTATACCAAACTTGTCCAACCCTCAGCCTGTGAGCCGCATGTGGCCCAGGACGACTTTGAATCCAATCCAACACAAATTTGTAAACTGTATTAAAACGTTACGAGATTTTTTTGCAATTTGTTTTTTTGCTCATCAGCTATTTTTAGTGTTTGTGTATTTTATGTGTAGCCCAAGACCATTCTTCTTCCAATGTGGCCCAGGGAAGCCAAGAGATTGGACAACCCTGCACTGTATTTATTGAACATCTGTTTGTGAAGGCTGTGCATCTGGATGTCAGACTTGCTAATGAAAAATTAAATGGAGGCCATGTTTTGGGTATAGCCCTAGGCCAACCACCCACAGCCACATAAGGCATTTAAAATACACTGATTTCTCCCTTGAGTTCAGGAGTTGGAGACTGCAGTGAGCTATGATGGCACCACTACACTCCACCCTGGGTGACACAGCGAGACCCTGTCTCTCTTAAAAACAACAGGCCTGGCGCGGTGGCTCACGCCTGTAAATCCCGGCACTTTGGGAGGCCGAGGCGGGCGGATCACGAGGTCAGGAGTTCAAGACCACCCTGGCCAACATAGTGAAACCCCATCTCTACTAAAAATACAAAAATTAGCCGGGCATGGTGGCGCGTGCCTGTAGTCCCAGCTACTCGGGAGGCTGAGGCAGGAGAATCGCTTGAACCCGGGAGTTGGAGGTTGCCTGTACTCCAGCTCGGGCAACAAAGTGACACATCGCTTCAAAAACAACAACAGCAACAACAACAATTCCTTATTTCCCTGAAAAGTGTGCGCTGACCAGGAAGGAAGCTTTTTTTCTAGTCCAACGGAACCAATCAGCTACAGATGCAAGGCTGATCCAGCTCGACTTACCCTAGAAGGAATGCAAGTTGATAATGGCCAATTACAATCAAGATCACTGCACTTCCTCATTTAGCTTTCTAAGCTGCCATTGGAACAATTTCCCAGCTGTTCCTCTGCATGCACAATAAACTCAAAACTTTAACTGGACGGGATTGTTAACTTTTGAGAAATTCCTAAATGCCGCTTCTTCACAATCACGTGAACACCTTCCACTAACAACCACGGCTCATCTCCCAGTCTAATAAAACCAAGCCCCGGCGTTCACCAGCCATTCATTCTTCGGACTTTGCTCCTCTCGCTGCTAAAGACTTGACACCGCCGAAAATACTCAAAAGCCGGTGCCACGGGTCCCGAGAGCTGCCGCACAGGCCCGGGAGCGTCCCCTGAGAGCCGGGGGTCTCCGGAGTGGCCTCCCCCAAGCACCGACGCCCCCCACAACACTCGCTTCCTTCTTCCCAAACCTGCTGATGCCTCCGAATCTCCGCCGCGCCGCCTCCACCAGGTGCGGCGGCGGGGCTGGGCTCTCCTCTCGGGGTGCCCAGGCCCGACCCGGGGTCTGTCTGGTCCGCGCCCCTCGGCGAAGCACCCCTTGCCCGAGCAACGGGCACAACCACCCCGACAGCCTCAGAGGCTCTCGCTGGCTCCACCTGCGCTTGCCGAGCGAAGCGTCCCTGCCATTGGCCCCTCTAGGACCGCGGAGGTTTCGCGACTCTCTGGTCAGACAAAGAGAGTGGCGCCCGCGCGAGTGGGCCCGGACCAATCGACGGCCGCCCTCCCGCCCAGACCAATCAACGGCCGCAGACAGCACCCGGAGAGTCACGTGACGAACAGGGCCCCGCCCCTCCTATTTAATCACAACATAATTTACAATTATTCTATGATTCAGGAGCGACACAATTCGTTTCTTTGGCTGTGTGTTTGTGGAGGGGAGAAAGGTTATCAGAGGAAGGAAGAAAAATGGGCCAGGCGCGGTGGCTCACGCCTGTAATCCCAGCACTTTGGGAGGCAGAGGCGGGCGGATCACGAGGTCAAGAGATTGAGACCATCCTGGCCAACATGGTGAAACCCCGTCTGTACTAAAAATACAAAAAAATTAGCAGGGCGTGGTGGCGCGCGCCTGTAGTCCCAGCTACTCGGGAGGCTGAGGCAGGAGAATCACTTGGACTCGGGAGGCGGAGCTTGCAGTGAGCCAAGATCCCGGCACTGCACTCCAGCCTGGGCGACAGAGTGAGACTCCACCTCAAAAAAAAAAAAAAAAGAATATTAGATTTTAATTAAAGGGATAATTGTGTGACTTATGTAAATTACCCCCAAAATACAATTTTAATGTGAGTAAGGAGTTAATTTTTCCTTTTTCCTTTTTTTTTTTTTTCTTTTTTGAGACGGAGTCTGGCCTCGTTGACCAGGCTGGAGTGCAGTGGCGCAGTCTCGGCTCACTGCAAGCTCCTCCTCCCGGGTTCACGCCATTCTCCTGCCTCAGCGTCCTCAGTAGCTGGGGCTACAGGCACGCGCCACCATGCCCGGCTAATTTTTGTATTTTTAGTAGAGATGGGGTTTCACCATGTTGGCCAGGCTGGTCTTGAACTCCTGACCTCAAGTGATCAGCCTGCCTCGGGCCTCCCAAGTTTGTTTGTTTTTTACTTCTTCTAAAACAAAACAGGCCGGGCGCGGTGGCTTAAGCCTGTAATCCCAGCACTTTGGGAGGCTGAGAGGGGGGAATCACGAGGTCAGGAGATTGAGACCATCCTGGCTAACACGGTGAAACCCTGTCTCTACTAAAAAATAAAAAATAAAAAAAAACTAGCCGGGCGAGGTGGCGGGCACCTGTAGTTCCAACTACTCCGGAGGCTGAGGCAGGAGGATGGCATAAACCCGGGAGGCAGAGCTTGCAGTGAGCTGAGATCAGGCCAGCCACTGCACTCCAGGCTGGGTGACAGAGCAAGACTCCGTCTCAAAAAGAACAAAACAGGACACATCTGCAGAACATGCAGGTTTGTTACATGTGCCATGGTGGTTTGCTGCACCTATTGACCCGTGCTCTAAGTTCCCTACCGTTACCTGGGACTCCCCAACAGGCCCAGGTGTGTGTTGTTACCCTCTCTGTGTCCATGCGTTCTCAGTATTCAGCTCCCACTTGTGAATGAGAACATGCTGTGTTTGGTTTTCTGTTCCTGTGTTAGTTTGCTGAGGCTGATGACATCCAGCTTCATCCATGTCCCTGCAAAGGACAAGATCTCATTCCTTTTAATGGCTGCTTAGTATTCCATGATGTGTATGTACCACATTTTCTTTATCCAGTACACCATTGATGGGCATTTGGGTTGGTTCCATGTCTTTGCTATTGTAAATAGTGTTGCAATAAACATACGTGTGTTGGTCGAGCACAGTGGCTCACGCCTGTAATTCCAGCACTTTGGGAGGTCAAGGCAGGCAGATTACTTGAGATCAGGAGTTTGAGACCAGCCTGGTCAACATGGTGAAACCCCGTCTCAACTAAAATACAAAAATTACATGGTGGCAGGAGTATGTACTCCCAGCTACTCAGGAGGCTGAGGCAGGAGAATTGCTTGAACCCAGGAGGCGGAGGCTGCAGTGAGCCAAAATTGTGCCATTGTCCTCCAGCCTGGGAGACAGAGTGAGACTCTGTCTCACAAATAAATAAATAAACTGTGCCATTGTACTCTAGCCTGGGCAACAGAGTGAGACTCTGTAAATAGGCTCTACCATTGTACTCCAGCCTGGGCGACAGCTGTGACCCTGACGTGATTTGAACACGCAACCTTCTGATCTGGAGTCAGATGCGCTACCATTGCGCCACAAGGTCTTGGAAACATAAATTTTTTGTGCTTTAGATGGACCCTATTTCAGCAGTTGTCAGGTGTAGTGACCAGTATAGTTTTTTTTACTAGCCTTTAATTAATTAATTAATTAATTAATTAAAAATACAAGAGATGGGATCGTGCCGCGTTGCCCAGACTGGTTTCGAACTCCTGGGCTCAAGCGATCCTCCCATCTCGGCCTCCCAAAGTTCTGGGATTACAGGCATGAGCCATCCCGCCTGACTCCTGTTTGCTTTAACAGAAAACGGAAACACTCAGTGCTCCAGGTTCGAGACATTTGAACATAGGGAAAGCAGTGAGGTCAGGCCTGGCCACCTCTAGGCAGAGGACAAGGAACTCAGTCCAGCAGGTCGTTCCAGGAATACAAACGTGGGGAGGGAGCCGGATGACAGGTCAGGCCAGCGCAGTCCTGTAGGAGCCGCTTGGGGAAGACTACTGACTTCCTCCTCGTTTGTTTTGAATAAAGCTTTGTCCTAGTGGCGCTTGAACTTCAAATGCTGGAGATCAGGCTGCACCACCAACACTTTTCCAAGGACAGCAGCCCCTCCAGGGTGGGCGGGTAGTTTTTGGATTGGGAAGGCAACTATTTCCTGAGCTCTGAACCGTTTTATTTATTTTTTCAGTTAGAGACAGCGTCTCACTTTGTCACCCAGGTTGGAGTGTAGTGGCACAATGATAGCTCACTACAGCCTCAACCTCCCGCACTCAAGGGATCCTCCCGCCTCAGTCTCCTAAGCAACAGCTGGGACTACAGGTATGTGCGACCACATCTGGTGTTGTTATTTTTGTTTTTGTTGTTTTGTTTTGCTTTTTTGAGAGACAGTTTTGCTACGTTGCCCAGGCTGGTCTTGAACTCCTGGGCCAGCAACCGCCCCAGCCTCCCAAAGTGCTCCTCCTGCACTGTTTTAAGGTCCCATCTGGTCCTGTGAATGCAGCCCATCTGGAAGCACAGTCCCTCGGCTGGGGTCCCTACAGATGTGAACAGTGCCAGCGCCGTGGCTCAAGCCTGTAATCCCAGCATCTTTGGGAGGCCGAGGCTGGCGGATCACGAGGTCAGGAGATCGAGACCATCCTGGCTAACATGGTGAAACCCCGTCTCAAAAATACAAAAACAGCTGGGCGCGGTGGCGGCTTCTGTAGTCCCAGCTACTCTCGGGAGGCTGAGCCAGGAGGAATGGCCCCTGAACCTGGGAGGCGGAAGCAGTGAGCCGAGATCTCGCCACTGCACTCCAGCCTGGGTGAGACACAGCGCCAGACTCCGTCTCAAAAAAAACAGATGTGAACAGCACGACCTAAATATTGGCTCTGAATTTTTCCTCACACTTTAGCTAATAGGTGCTGGTCCACTGCTGAAGTGCAATTTACTAAAGAAATCTTTAGGGCTAAAGAACAGAAAATAAAACCAAGGTTGAGAGTGCCAGCGCCATCACGTCTCGGTGGCTAAAGAAAGGATTATATATGTTTGACCCCGACGTGATTTGAACACGCAACCTTCTGATCTGGAGTCAGACGCGCTACCGTTGCGCCACGAGGTCCTGGAAGAATAAGTTTTTTGTGTTTTAGATGGATCCTATTTCAGCAGTTGTCAGGTGTAGCGACCAGTATAGTTTTTTTTTTACTATCCTTTTATTATGGTTTGGGATTGACTAAGAGTTCTTTCCCTTTTGTAATGCAGCTATTCAGAGGGAAGTGTAAAAGTAAACGAAACAGCATAGAAACAGATGCCACCACGGGTGCGAATAATCCCTTCTCTATCTGCCAAAACACCTCAAAGTCATGAGCCCCTAAGGAGAAACGTATGGGAAGCCACAGTGGAAAATGAGAAAGCGCAGTTTAGCGGAGAAGGCTGGGGCGGTGTTCTGAGGGATTCGGATTTTCTTCTCCCCAGCCCTCTGCATGGGGAACACTAAGAATTTGCACGTGAGCCAGATCAACGAAAGAGTACTGAGTAGCCAGGCCGGGCGCGGGGAGTTACGCTCTGTGGGAGTCCCAGCACTTTGGGTGGCCGGGAAGCTGGGCGGGTCATCGAGGCCAGGGGGAGTTCGAGACCAGCCTGGGCCAACATGGTGAATCCCCATCTCTACTTGAAAATATAAAATTAGTTAGGAAGTGTAGGGAGTGGAGCGCTTGTAATCCCAGTTACTGGGAGGCAGACTGCTTGAATTCGGAAGGCTGAGGTACAGTGAGCTTGGTGGCAGGAGATCGCGCCATTCCACTCCAGCCTGGGCGACAGAGCGACTCCCCGGCTCTCAAAAAAAAAAAAAAAAAAAAAAAAAAAAAAGTATATTTGGAATAATCTGCTCCCTCCAACCCACCCCCACCTTCCCTGAAACAACCCCAGTTCGTTAACTAAAACCTTGGCATTTATAGGTATACAATCACAGCTCCTGTGCCCTCAGCCCTTCCATACGCCCCAGGGGATCGGGCATCGCGTCGCTTCCCTCCGGCCTCTTCCCGGGCCTCCTCCCAGGATCTCCAGGCGGATCCCAGCTCTGGCGTCTCCTGGGTGTCCCCGCGAGTGTCCAGTGCCGGCGTGGCATGACAAAGTGGTGCCACTGGCCACTCCTGGACTTCATGCCTCCCTGCGCGGCCCACGGAAGCAGCGACCCTCAGCTTCCCCTCCCACAGCCCTCAAGTCCATCAGCACCCGGAGGCTGCCTCTTCCTGGACACAGTGCAGTCAGGTCTCTTCGGTCCCTCGTAGTCTTCCAGGTCCCCTTCTCGCACCTCCAGCTAGCGCGCGCTGCCCGCCCTACGCCCTCCCTCCCAGAACAGACCTTTAAGTCAGACCCTCAGGCTGTGACTTGCACCTGAGTCAAACAAAGCATAGTAGAAGCGCGGTGAAC